>NC_061510.1:214720022-214811261 GCF_022539505.1 Lolium rigidum
CATCCTCAACGATTCCAAGGCGGCGGGGAAATATCCAGAAATTAATTAGGGGTTCAAAATAAATCCATCAAAGGAAACTTTTATTGTTCATAGAGGATGACATGTGGGACCGACCCGCCAACGGCGTCCTCATCGTTTCAGAGGGGGGAGGAGATCAAAAGAAAAAGGCAAATAGCCAGAAATTAGGGGTAAAAAATAATTCCAAGAAAGGAAACTTTTATAGTGCATAGAGGATGACATGCGGGTCCCAGTTAGCAGCAGCGGTATCACCGTTTGAGAGGCGGCAGGGGATCGAAAGAAAAAGGCAAGTGACCAAATTTGAGGTGCCAAAAAAACTCCAAGAAAAGAAAGTTTGATTGCACATAGAGGATGACATGCGGGTCCCATTTAGCAGCAGCGGTCTCAACGTTTCAAGGCGGCAAGGGATCAAAAGAAAAAGGCAAGTGACCAAATATGAGGTGCCAAAAATAATTCAAGAAAAGAAAGTTTTATAGTGCATAGAGGATGACATGCGGGTCCCATTTAGCAGCAGCGGTATCACCGTTTGAGAGGCGGCAGGGGATCGAAAGAAAAAGGCAAGTGACCAAATTTGAGGTGCCAAAAAAACTCCAAGAAAAGAAAGTTTTATAGTACATAGAGGATGACATGCGGGTCCCATTTAGCAGCAGCGGTATCACCGTTTGAGAGGCGGCAGGGGATCGAAAGAAAAAGGCAAGTGACCAAATTTGAGGTGCCAAAAAAACTCCAAGAAAAGAAAGTTTTATAGTACATAGAGGATGACATGCGGGTCCCATTTAGCAGACGGCGGTATCACCGTTTGAGAGGCGGCGGGGGATCGAAAGAAAAAGGCAAGTGACCAAATATGAGGTGCCAAAAATAATTCAAGAAAAGAAAGTTTTATAGTGCATAGAGGATGACATGCGGGTCCCAGTTAGCAGCAGCGGTATCACCGTTTGAGAGGCGGCGGGGGATCGAAAGAAAAAAGCAAGTGACCAAATTTGAGGTGCCAAAAAAAACTCCAAGAAAAGAAAGTTGATTGCACATAGAGGATGACATGCGGGTCCCATTTAGCGGCGAGCGGTCTCAACGTTTCCAAGGCGGCAAGGGATCAAAGAAAAAGGAAGTAGCCGAGAAATCGGGGGTCAAAAAAATCCAAGAATAGAAAGAATTTTGGTTCATAGAGGATGACATGCGGGACCCATGATCTGCATCGTAAACGGCTCGATCGGAGAACGTTGAACGAGATGGCGCGATCGAGAAAAAAACAATGCCGGAGAGGCTGCCATCCGGGCCCTACATCCCTCGGCGGTGCGGATTTGCGTTGACTCGGCCGGCGAACCCGAGAATTCGCGATGCACCACGTCCCGGGCCACCATACGCGACGTTTTGGCCGCTTTCGTCGGGCTAGGTGGCCTCAAAAACGAGAAAAAAAAAGTTTTGACATGCACCACGGAGGGACCAAAATCGTCGGCCATGGTACACCAGCAACCACGGCGCGACTTCAACTTCGTCGGCCATGGCAACTTTTCTTGTAGTGAAGATCGGTGGTGACCCTAGTGACTGCCAGTTCTTGCATGAGGCGCCTAAGGAGATCCCTCACGGGTACACGTGCACGTATGTGCCAGATTGCAGTAACTGGGCGCTCACCAACCAGGCCACAACATCAGGGACTCCTGGGAAAACAGGAGGGACGTCAGCGACAGATCTTGAGAAGCAGATGTGGCTAACTAAGTACGCCACCCCGACGAACCTCCGAGCTCAGCTCCTGCAGGTTGGCTCGGAGCTGGAAAAGCAAACATGGCTGGCTAAGTACGCCACCCGGCGAATCTTCGGAGTTCAACTCCTGCAGCCAGGCACAGCTGGATCAGATCGGTACCATACCGAGAGACCGGTTCGGCATGGTGCCGAAAAGGAGGGCAATCGGCTATTCCAAGCCGTACCTCGACGAGTACGAATTGATCCCGCTACCACCTAAATATCGGCTCCCTGATTTCTCCAAATTCAGTGGATCAGATGGTTCCAGCTCCATCGAGCATGTGGGCCGATATTTGGCACAGCTAGGACCGGCCTCAGTGTCGGATCAACTACGTGTGAGGTTCTTCTCACAGTCCCTCACGGGATCGGCTTTCGGGTGGTACACCTCGTTGCCACCAGACTCGATCCGGACTTGGAAGCAGCTTGGAAGAACAGTTCCATATGCAGTACCACTCGGAGGTTTCCGAGTCCGGCCTTGCCGATCTAGCACAGAATACGTCGAAGCGTGGAGAAACCGTGACAGAATACATCCAGCGCTTCGAGAATTTTAGGAACCGATGTTATTCGGTTCGTGTGACTGAAAAGGAAGCAGATCGAGTTGGCGGTAGCGGGCCTTGCAGCACCGCTCAAGGACATGGCCTCCCAAGCGGACTACCCCTCACCGGCGCACATGGTTCGAAGCTGTCGGTATATGAACAGCGCCACCCGGACTTGTACCGGGACAAATTCAAGCGTGCGGTAGTCTTGGTCGAGGCGAGAGGAAGACGAAGTTTCGCGGGAGACCAAGAGGTAGCAGTGGCTGAATGGACTCGGGGGCACCCCCGTGTCCTGCAAATGGGTAAAGCCACCAGGCCCGCCCAGGGGGTTTGATTTTGACGTGACCAAAACTGAACAAATCTTCGACCTCCTGCTCAAGGAAAAGCAGTTGAAGATACCCGAAGGTCTCAAATTCCCCACGGTACAAGAGCTGAACGGAAAGCCATACTGCAAATGGCATAACTCGCTCTCCCATGCCACCAACGACTTCAGGGTTTGGCGTCAGCAGATCCAAATGGCGATAGAACAAGGACGTCTGATTTTCAACCAGTACGCCATGAAGGTCGATACCCAACCTTTTCCCGCCGTTAACATGGTGGAGTGCACTTACCCTGAAGGTGGCCAGCCAGGATCCTCGTTCATTATCAACATGGTGGGACTTGGACACCACGCTGGCAAAGATGGAGACGAGGGCAGCTGCTCTCGTAGCAAGGACACAGAGGAGGCCGCTCCACGCGATCGGCTCCGTCATGATGGCAAGCGCTACGTCACGAGAGGGAGAAGTGAAGAACATAAGATATCAGCGACCCCTCTCTGATCACCTCCTCAACAAGTATGTGAGTCAGTATGACCAACACCGACGATCCAGCGATGATGATGAAAGAGATCGTCTGGCCAGAGAAGCCAGGAGACATCGTCGGCATGATCGCGATGAGGAGGAGCACGAGCGCCGTGCCAAGGAAAAGGCAAGGGAGCGAGACGACGAGGACAGGCACTGGGACTGACCCTTCTTCAGACACTGCTGGGATTCAGGAATGAGCCGATTTCCCACAATCGGCAATTGCCCAGAATGCAACCAGAAGAAGAAGGAGGCAGCCAACGTGTCCGTGTTCCAACGCTTAGGACCTCTCCCGCCTCGAAGCAAACAAGCTGAGTCCCCTCGTCCGGAAGATCTCGAGGATTCAGAAGACGAGGGAGAAGAAGAAGACAGGTACCACCGGCCAAGGTGGTGCCCTGATGGACTCAGCCGCTCCCAAAAGCGTAGGGTTCAGCGATTGCGCTGCTTGGAAGAAGCCGAAAGGTTATACTTGCATACGCTAAGGAAGGCGCGACCTGATCTGGCTGCGAAAGTTCAGCGAACCCTGGACGAAGAGGGTCGACCACGGAAAATGGAGTGGCGCCCCAAGCAAAGGAAAGCCGATGATGAGACATCGGCTGGCACAAACATGGTGCTCGTCCTTCCAACGGAGCTTAGTGTTCCACGATTACACGATGCACTCGAGGTGGACGACAGCAAGCGCATCAACATGATAAAGTCAGAGGTTGGGCTGGTTTTATCCACCGGCCTGACCGAGTAGCAAGAACAAACCAATGAGCAAGTATGGCGAGGCCGGTCCTTGGGATCGGCCCCCAAAGGTATATGAAGGAAAAGCACAATGCCTTCATCGAACGCTTCAATCAATATGGAGGCCGATTCCAGCAATCGGCCAAAATTATCTTCACCACATGTTCTGATTGCATACAATGTCGATCTACTGGGCAGCGGTTTACGTCGGCTGATTGAGTCAGGGAAAAATCAACATTGGTCCTACCAAAACCGACGTGCAAATGCAGTGCCTAGGTTAACCACAAAGCCGATATCTGCAGTCACCTGGCAGATTCGGCTCGGGGGGCAATCATCAGATAAACATGTATACAGTGAAACATTGGGGGCCGATAGGAAAAATCGGCCAGTAAAATTTTTTTTACAGCCGATGCAAGGGCATCGACTTTAGAACTAAGAAGCAAAGCCGATGCACAGCCATCGACTCTAGAACAATTACACGGGACCCACCAGATATGCGCTCAAGGCTCAGGTTTGCGCCAAGATGGTTTAGCTTCAAGAGCTTCTGTTTCCTTGGAGGGAATGTGCAATGAGAGCAACCTCGGTTGCAACGAGCCGACGACCCTTTGCGACAGTTCAGCGGTAGCATCAATTGGCATGCAAGACATCGGCGTTCAATGGGAGAAAGCTGATCAATGGGGGCAAGTTTGGCTAACTGTTCCTGGTGGCTGTCTCAGATTACCAGATTACCTGAGGTCAAACCCTTTTCTGTTGTATCGGTGCATCCTCGCTGATGTTCTCGCCTTGATTAAGGCTCGGGGGGCAGCTAATTTGGTAGATGCTCTATTTTCGGGAGCCGATTGGAGTTGCATCGGCTGACCCTGCATCGTGGCCTTCTCCGAAAGTGCTGAGCTGCTTGCAGAAGAAGACTGCTAAGGCTACGGAGGGGAGCTGGAAAGGGAGGCCATCGTCTTTTACAGGGTTTGGACCGTCCTGTTACTGCAAGAAAGGGAAGGAGACTGGATTCTCAACATAGCCGATGAACAGTCATCGGCTATAGGATTGCAGAGTATCAAATCACAGTCTGGATTTGGGAAGTGCTTGACTGACGGTCTAATCAATATCTGGGTCCGGCTTAATGGGCGTCTAAAGAAAAAAAGGGGGTCCGATACGTTGCTATCGGCCTTGGTGTGGCAGGCGGAAGGATTGAAATTGGATTAATTGAAAAAGAAATTGGAAGAACAATTTTCATTAATTCAAAGGAGCAGCTTTACAAGAAAGAGCCGATGGCTCTCAAAAGAGGGATCTGGTGCCTAGTGCACTGCTACTACTAGTCCTACTCTACTAGTCGTCGCTGTCCTCATCATCGCCGTCGTCGATGTCATCGGCGCTGCTCCCAGGAAGCTCCTCGTCGCTGCTGCCCCAGCCTTTGGCCGGAGCTTCGTCTTCCTCGTCATCATCATCATCCTCGCTGTCCGCCCAAGAGCGGAAGCGCTTCGTCGGCGGGTACCCGATGGAGGAGGAAGATTCATCCTCCTCCTCTTCCTCCTCGTCATCATCATCGTCTTCGCTGTCCGCCCAAGCGTGGAGTCGCTTTACCGGCAGAAGCTTAGCGGGGGAAGGGGGGTCTCCCTCCTCCTTCTCTTCTTCTTCCTCTACTTCTTCTTCTTCCTCCTTCCCATCGGAGGAGGTGGGTTTCACCCGGAGATGGAGGTCGTCTTCGCCTTCGCTTATCAGCTTCCCTTCGACGAGGTACTTGAGGTCCTCTTTCCCGTCGGTCAGGGGCAGGTCGCCGTCTGGCGCATGATCGGAGTTTCGCTCCGGCTCGCTCAAGGATGGGGACTGGAGGGGAGGGCCGGAGGAGGTTGAAGAGGAGGAGGACATTGCTACAGGGGAAGAGGGTTTTTTGTTGCCGATAGCTAGAACAGAGGAAGGTGATAAAGAGGGCTAATCGATCGGCACGGTTAAATAATGAGGAGCCTGGTGGAAATTTAATGCCATTGCAGTTTCCGAAGAGGTGATGCCAAAGCTGTCGAATTTTGCAGAGAAGGCCGAGAAGACAGGGCATAATGATGAAGAATACTGCAACGGTACTGCTCTGCCACGACATGACCCTTTGAGGAAAAAAACAGAGTGGTTTTGGAATTATCATTGCCAAAACCAGGGGGGCATGTGTTATCACCAGATTTTGGCCAAATCAGGAGGTGCGCCGTAAGGGAGATGGGCTTGGAAGATTACACGTGGAAGATCTCTGAAGCGGCCTTGCACGAAGAATTTGGGCTAGATTGCCCGTGTATCTTTAGTAGTAGATCGCATCTTAGATTAAAAGTTAGAATTTGTCTCGTGCACGGTGGGGATTATTCCCACGCTAGAAAGTCCCCTGGACTATAAATATGTATCTAGGGTTTATGGAATAAACAACAACCAACGTTCAACCAACAAATCAATCTCGGCGCATCGCCAACTCCTTCGTCTCGAGGGTTTCTACCGGTAAGCATCATGCTGCCTAGATCGCATCTTGCGATCTAGGCAGCACAAGCTTATGTTCGTTGTTCATGCGTTGCTCGTACTGAAGCCTTTTTGATGGCGAGCAACGTAGTTATCATAGATATGTTAGGGTTAGCATTGTTCTTCGTATCATATGCTGTCGTAGTGCAACCCTCGCATATCTAGCCGCCCTTACACCTATCTCAGGTGTAGGGGCGGCACCCCGCTTGATCATTATCTAGTAGATCCGATCCGTTACGATTGCTCCTTGTTCTACAAGGATTAGTTTAATATCTGCAATAGTTAGGCCTTACAAAGGGGGGAGGATCCAGCGGCACGTAGGGTGTCGTTCGCTAGCCCTAAACAGGATGTTCCGGGGATCAACCTCGTGTTGGTTTTTAGGCCTTGTTTAGGATCGGCTTACGATCACCGTGCGTGGCCGCGAGGCCCAACCGTGAGTAGGATGATCCGATTATGCGGTGAAAACCCTAAATCGTCGTAGATCTCATTAGCTTTATCTTGATCAAGCGGGACCACCATATATTCGTGCACCTCGTACGAATCATGGGTGGATCGGCTCCTTGAGCCGATTCACGGGATAACCCGAGAGCCGATCGAGGCTCGTATTTAATGTTTACGTGTATGCCATGCAGAAACTAAGCGAGGCATCTCCATCACCTTCCCGACCAGGTATAGGTCAGGTGGCACGCCCTTGCACCGGCATCGGACGTGTGACCGGGAAGGCTTTGCGGGCCGTCGCTCGGAGGGACCAGGGCCAGCCGCAGCCCTAAGTTGTTCCCGGCTCTACTGTGTTGCCCGTCGCTGCCCGCCGGTGGGTTTTGACCGCAACAGGGTCATGCTCACATAAGAGAGGATCTTCTCCACTTTCTTGCTCATAAGCTTCTTCACTTTCCACGGCGGCTTGCACAAGGGCTTCATATTCATCTTCATCAAGAGTCTCGATGTCACCATTCTCCATAGTGATCATGACCTTGGTGTTCTTGCACTCAAACGATTTGTGACCTTGGGTGCCACACTTGAAGCAAGTGACACTAGAGGGTCCCGTGGATGCCTTAGAGGAGGCGGTGGAGGAGACCGTTTGCTTCATGCGACTTTGGATAGTCGGTTTCTTGGAAGGTGTAGAGGATGCGTCGGCCTTGGCACTTGTAGCATAAGGAGTTGTGGTAGTAGGAGGAGTCGATGTAGCGAGCTTGGAGGAGAAATAGGACTTGGCCTTGGAGTACTTGATGTCCTCAATCACTTGGCGCTCGGCCTTCGATGCTTGGTGTACTAACTCAACCATGTTGGAGTAGGGTTGGAACTCGACAATCCTCTTGATGGGATAAGTAAGGCCATTGAAGAAACGAGCAATTGTTTGTTCCTCGGACTCTTGGATGTTGGCTCGCATCATAGTGAGCTCCATCTCCTTGTAGAACTCCTCAACGGTCTTGGTGCCTTGCTTCAACTTTTGGAGCTTGTTGAAGAGGTCGGTCATGTAGTGCATTGGGACAAAGCGAGCATGCATCTCCTTCTTCATATCTTCCCAAGTGTCAATTGGAGGTTCACCCTTCTCTTCTCGGAGAGTGAGGACTTGCTCCCACCAAGTGTTGGCGTAGTCTTCAAACTCGAGTGATGCCATAGCCACTTTCTTGGCACCGGAGTAGTTGTGGATGCGGAAGATCTTGTCCACCTTGAGTGCCCATGAGAGGTAAGCTTCGGCGTCGTCTTCACCTTTGAACTTGGGCATGTTGAACTTGAGCTTGCCATACATGTTCTCTTCATCCTCCAAGTTTCTTCTACGAGGAGGGGCGCCGTCATCTCTTGCGGCTAGAGGTGGAATAGGAGGTCTTCTACGGCCAACCATAGCATTGGGTTGGCGGTGGAGTTGAACACTTGCTTCACTTGGTTCACGGTGAGGATGTGGTTGAAGATCTTGTCGCGGTTGAGGACGATGCTCAATGTTGGGTCTCTCATCTTGATCATGGTGAGGCTCTCCTCGTCCACGTTGGTCATGGCGAGGGTGGCGACGAAGATCTCGCCGAGGTGGATCTTGAGGATCTTGGTCTTGGGGATGGCCATCACGCCCATGTTGGGCATGGCGATCCGCTTGGTGACGATATTGGTGAAGGACTTGGTCTTGTGGAGGACGCTCATGTGGACGAGCATGGCGATGTATTTCTCCACGCCTAGAGTTGGAGCGGGAGTCTTCATGACGAGCATGTGAGCGATGAGGTCGATGATGGTTTTCATTCCTTGAAGAAGAGGTTGGGGACGAAAGGCCACCATGAGAGTGATAGTCTTGAGACGAGCTTGATGAAGAGGAAGTAGAGCGGTGTCGACGATGACGACCCAGGTTGGTGATGGCGCGCTCGAGGCTATCCATGCGCCGCTCCATGTTGGCATCATTGGCCGCCATTTGGCCATTCAAGTTGTCCGTAGCTTCACGAAGAAGATCCAAGTCTTGGTTCACGGCGGAGAAGTTGTGAGCCACCTCATCGTATTGCTCATCGATCCGGGTCTCGAAGAGGGAGAGTTGCTCCTTGAACTCTTGTCGTTGCGTCCATAGGTTGTGGTGAGTAGCCAACCTCTCGGTGTTCGGAGGATCTCTTCATCCCTATTGGTATCTCCGTTCCTATCCATGATGCAAAGACAAGAACTATGTTGTGTATGTTAGTGGAAGGAGACTACCTCGTACCCTTACCAAGGTAAGATAGTATTGAGGCAATCCACCAAACCGAAAGCAAGATCAAGTGTATCGGGAACACACGCAAAACCACACGCAAAAGCTAGCAAATATGGTGTTAGGCGAGTGTTGTGGAAAGCCAAAAGACAAATCCAAGATCGAGTATGTTGTTAAAAGTGGGTAAGGACCAAAAATCCAAATGTCAATGTGAAGATCACTATAAACACGGAAAAAGTTGTGGAACACACACACGAGATAAGCGGGGTTAGTGCAACCAAAAGTGAGCGGAAAAGTGTATGTATAAGTGCTCGGTGTCACACTAACACAAGGAGAGCCAAAGCTTTGGTTGCAAAGGAAGAGACAACAAGATTCACACGCGGCCTCTCTTCTCCTATCTCTCTTTGCTTAAAAGCTTTTTCTCTTTTGTATATGGCGGCACTTGCACTCGTTTGTATCTTTGGTGGCACGTGGACACTTTTGTATGTGTGGGCGTATGGATGTATGGATGTATG
This sequence comes from Lolium rigidum, assembly GCF_022539505.1. Lineage (NCBI taxonomy): Eukaryota > Viridiplantae > Streptophyta > Magnoliopsida > Poales > Poaceae > Lolium > Lolium rigidum. Next base: position 214,729,540 of record NC_061510.1, read on the forward strand.
GATGTATGGTGCTACTCGCACTCTTTTTGTGTTTTTGGGGCTTTTTCACGCACTATGTTAGCGTTAGCCTCGCTTTTGCTATCTTGCCACACGAGTGTTTGCTTGGGTGCCTTACTCAACGCGACACACACACCTCACAATGCGGGGCCACGTGCAATGTCTCGCAACACTAGACAAGCAATGCTCGATGGGATAGATCGCAAAAGGAAGAGGGGTTACAAGGTGAAACCTGCAAGTTATACCTGCGATGATGGTGGTGGTGGTGGTGGTGGTGGTGGAGATCGCCGGAAGACGAGGTCGAAGGAGGGGGCGTTACTGCGCCCGGTCTGGGCCCCGGTTGGACCGGCTCCTGGACCGGCCTGGCCGGTTGCACTGCCGGTCGACCGGATTCTGGACCGGACCGGCCGGTCTGTAGCCCAGTTGACCGGCTGCTCAACCGGATTTCGCGGGATGAGGCTTTCTCTCTCCTGTTCTTCACGAAAACCAAGCCAAATCGACCAAATCGAAGGGAAACGATGGAATTGGAGGCTAAAAGTTGGGGAAATAGTAGATCAAGCACAACAACACCAGATCCACGGACCAAAACCACTCAAAACGCAACCAAATCACAGATCGGTCAAGAGGCAATTTAGGGCTATTTTTTGGAAAATTTTCTAGGAACGAAATCGGGTGGGTGGGAGGTCAAATCCGCGGTAACCAAGAGCTGCTGATACCATATGATGAGGTCTGAGACCCCGTGTGTGGCCCGATCTCGCGGATTGACTTCGAAAACCAAGGGTGGAGATGGGAGAACGCGAGGAACACGAGGAACACGAAGAACACCGGTACTCACGCACGCACACCAACCCGATACACCCGATACTTACCCCCGTGGCTCGATGGACCACGCCAATAGAATCACCCGGAAGAGGCACGCGGCAGAATTCCCGGTGAGAGATTGGTGTTGGAGAAGAAGAGATTGGTGAGGGAGAGAGAGTAGCTTGTACTAGAATCTCACTCAACAATATCCCAATCAACAACAAGGATGGCCTTGATTACAGAGGGATGATACCCAAGGGAGACTAAGCTCAAAGGTAGGTTTGAGTTCAAAACAAGTCTAAAGAGTAAAGGAGGGGTCTCAGCTACTTATATAGGCACACATAGCCAGCAAGGGCGAACAGGTACGCGAATGGATAAGTTAAGGCAGTTTGGTGGGGCATTCCCGTCAGATCCGGTTTGAGTCCGGTCTGACCGGGCCTGTGACCGGGCTGTCCGGCCAGGGGTCCGGTCTGACCGGGCCTGTGACCGGGCTGTCCGGTCATGGGTCCGGTCGACCGGTCGCCAACCGGGGATCTGCGAAGAATCCGGTCCTGGGTCCGGTCGTCGTCCGGTACGAGGGAGCTGGCCCGGTTTGCGCCCGGTTGACCGGGCCTGTGGCCGGGGCGTCCGGTTGTGGGTTTGGTCTGACCGGGTCCTGGACCGGCCAGCGTCCGTCTCTTCCTTGGAGCGCTTCGAGTGACGTCGGCTTTGACTTCATGATCATCTCCATGTCCAGCTGCTTCTCTCCCTCCCTTGACCTTGGCGTCTCCTCCTCTCCGTGGTCTTGACGCGCCTTGTACCTAATGACACATAGCACGTCGGAATGAGGTAGCAATCCATCCAAAGGGGTACCAAGATCAAGGATGGTGAGGAGCGAGTTCACCTCATTATGAAGAGCTTTGACTCGGGCTCGTGTCATCGGTCCACTTGGGGGACTTGTTGGTCTTGGTGTAGCGACGTCGGTGACCGGGGCTACATCAACCGGGGTTCACCTCCTCCCGCCGCCGGAGCGACAAGCGGAGGAGCGAGAAACCTGCGGGTTCACCGTCAGAGAACGTTGAAACTATGGTCGCCTCACTTTCGCCTGAGCAGAAGAGCAAAGGGAGGGAATGAAGGGCCACTCCTATCTTTAGGAGGAACGGACTTCCGTGCCGCCATTTCTTGTTATTTGTTGTATTGGATAACTAACTGAATTTATATTGGAAGGTGACTTCTTGGAAGTGCCACTGAAAATATAATGTGCAAATTAAGAACTCATTCTAATGATATATTTTTATGTTATACAATTTATATTATATTAGTCAACTATACTATTTAGGGATACGCGCGTCAATATGAACCGGAATGGAGGGAGTAGTGAACCCAGATTTTCTGCGCGTCTATCGATGTATTGTTGTGGGTAAGGAAAATAAAAGGACAAATAAAGGTTTATTGCATATCCTGAATTTTAAAAAATGTTCAATAGGTTCATAAATATATAGAGGCAAAGAAGGATATGTGCAAGAATTCACGGTGATTGATTATTTAACATATATCAATAGTTGTTTATTTGTGTCCATAAATTAGCATACATTCATCCCGTCAATAGAAAACTGATTTTCATTCTCCGTGGCCTAAAATTTGTTCTGTCAAGACTTTTTATTTATTTTCAGTGATGAAATCCCCCGGAGCCTCAAATTATTCAGTAAACGAAAATTAAGAGGTTTGCTGCGGCAGCTGCGTGCTCAAAAATAACAGTTGCACCAAAAGTGAAGTATGTCATATTTTTTATTTTATTTTTCTAACCACAACTCAATCGTGTCCGGTAGCAACGCACGGGTATCATGCTAGTTTACTTTAAAACATCAAATAATATTGAATATTATTTTGATCCGTAAGGAACAAAATAAGGAAACAGATTGAGCTGCTTGGAAACATGGTTTATCAGATTTATTAGTCGCCTAAAAATCTGGTATCATTTGTGGAAACATTTAGGAGGAAACAAAATTATTGAGATCCGCCTGATTTCAGGGAAGCATGCAATCTGGCCTACCATTTACGGAGGCAGTCACGCACTCACGCTCGGGATTGGTTCATTATGGGGACGGCTTCAGCATCGTACGGCCATCATCTGTTCGATCTTAGCCTGGTCCGATGGGAAGAACCGTCGGGTTCCGATCGTACCCTAGCGCTGCATGCCCATATAAAAGGGCTATCCCAAGAGTTTGCCTCCGACAACAACGCAATATATCTCTCGTCACCCGACTTGCGCCTTCGCCGTCAAACTTCTCCTACCACCTCCATCGGCAGCATCCATGGCTGGCAACAACATCCTCGATCGAGACTTCGTTAAGCTGCCGCCTGCCTGCGCCGGCGAACCAGGCGGTAACGCCCGGGGAGGGATCGGCGGCCGCGGCGGCCGCGGCGGCGACGCCCCCGTCGGCGGACGCGCCGGGAAAGGAGGGTCAGGCGGGTACGGATCAGTCCGCGGTGGCGCCGGAGGCGACGGAGGGAGGGGCTCCTTCTCTGTGCCCGGCGGGGAAGGAGGAAAAGGAGGGAGGGGGGGCCGACGCGGCGGTGCCGGTGGCCGCGGCGGCGACGGCGGCTTCCTCGCGCCCGGAGGAAAAGGTGGTAAAGGTGGGAAAGGCCGCCGCGGCGGTGCCGGTGGCCGCGGCGGCGACGGCGGCTTCCTCGCGCCCGGAGGAAAAGGTGGTAAAGGTGGGAAAGGCCGCCGCCTCGGAGGGAAAGGTGGTAAAGGCGGGAGAGGCGGCTTCTTGGCGCCCGGCGGGGAAGGCGGTAAAGGTGGGAAAGGCCACCTCCTCGGAGGCGCCGGCGGCGTCGGCGGGACAGGCGGCTTCCTCGCACCTGGCGGAGAAGGCGGAGAAGGAGGGGACGGCTTAATCGGCGGGTACGGCGGACGCGGTGGAGATGGAGGCTTGAGCGGCCCCGGCGGTTCTGGAGGATCCGGCGGCGGCGGCTCCGCCGGTGACGGCGCACTCGGTGAACTCGGAGGGATGGGCGTCCTCGGAGGGCCTGGTGGGCTTGGCGGAGAGGGCGGGTCTGGTGGGCCGGGGGCGCACCTGCTGCAGGAGTAGCTGCGCGGAAGTTTGCATCTACTACGGAGTACATCGTACTGAGGTTGGACGGGAATTCATCGTGTCTGAAGTAGTACTTTCGTGATATAATGTCGTCTTGTTAGTTGCATCAGTGAATTTGGTCGGTTATCTAAGATACAGTAGTGCTTATAATGCTTAGAAAAGCCACTTTGTGCAACTTGAATGCCTAGTTCGTGTTATATCTCTGTGCTACATAACTTGTCTATGTGATCGCCTTATACCCATCCCGATGCAGACTGATTTCTGGATCGATTCTCTATCGATTCAGAACGATTTCTGTGGGATATGCGGTGTAATTCAGAACGATTTCTGTGGGTGGGATATGCGGTGTGATTCAGAACGATTTCTGTGGGATGTGCAGCGTTATTCAGAACTACTGATGATTGCTTCGGCATATTTTTTCTAGAATGTATGCACAATAAGTATGGGAGCCTGCAGGAGGGCTGTGCAACTCGCACTGGAGATGGGAATTTCGAAGCTGATCTGTATGGGAGCTCAGGTAAAGCTTGGAGACCTGGAACTGGATCGTTCTTCGCATGGTCCGCTGGTCGAGGAAATCAAGACTCTGCTGGGTGCCTAGAGGAATTCAAAGTCAGTTCATGTGCGTCGGTCTGCGTTAATAAGTGGTGTAAAACATGGTTAGGGGGACCACCAGACTATATTGTAAGCTTGTTGGCGATTGACTGTGCCGGTTAATATATACGCAGCGTTTAATCTAAAAAAAAAAATTAAGGTAAGCTGCCGTGTCATATGTGCTCGTTTCTAAATTTACGCCTCCAGCAGGAACCTTGTGGCATTGCAATCTTCTAAATTTGCTTTAATATTACTAGCTGAATACCCGTGCGTTGCTACGGTTTCTCTCGATAGAATAGTTCAACTCTGTAGCAATGAGGAATTGAGGATCTCGAAACCTTGATATAATGCGTCAAGGCTTATATCTCTTTAGATTTCTCCCAATAAAACTGAGACATATTTTGAAGTGATATTTATCAATAAATCTGCACTATTTCGACACTATATACGGAAAATAACACATTTGTCGGGTAAATAGAAAATCAAATTTGACATTTGAATGTTTCCTTCTATTTTTCCCAGTTGCTAAAAAGTGCTCGGATGCTATTTTGCTGAACGAGCACTCGCGCGCTGGCCGTCGGATCGGCTCGATCATGTGCGTATCGCGCCTCCGTCCCGACAACTTTTCACCTGGGAATCTACAGACGACAGCGACATACTTGCGGACCCTATCCCACCGTGGCCTGCTACAACTCGGGCGCCGCCACCAACGCCACACCCACAGCTCCCCGTCTTTGGCTCCCCCTCCCCTCGCGCCGCCGGAAGCTGGTCCCCGTCATGGGACCGCTCCCACGGCGGGGCCTCCGCGCCCAGTCCTCCCTGGACGGGATCGTGGCACCACGCCCGCATGGAGATGCTCGGGCTTCCCCCCGCCGTAGAGTCCATGTACGCCCTCGGTTAAGAACGGCGACCATGGCTGTGGATGCGCCGTCTCCGGTGACCCCCGCGCTGCCGGCAGCCACTACACTTCATGGGATCACACCCGCGACAGGGCTCGGGTCCCCCATGGACGGGGTCGTGGAGCCGCCCGGGAAGGAGATGCACGCGCTTCCCGCGTGGTCGAGTGGTTGTACGCCCCCAACTCGGAAAGACGGCCATGGCCGTGGAGGATGCGTCGCCGGTGACCATCACGACGGCGGACAGAGCTAGCGGTGAGCGATGGGAAGGCGGATGGCGAGAATTGGGGAAACGCACGGAGAATTGGGAGATGCAAATAGAGCCTTATCTTCGTTTGCTATTATCCTCTTTTGCTTGCTTCAAGGTCCCTCCACTTTACAGGAATTAGGAAAACAATCTAAGAGAAATCACCCTAGACCACATTTTTTAGATAAAACCCCATTATTTTGGGGATATGGAAAATTGATCCATCTAATAGTACCACCCCTATCCCCCGCTAAAGCACTTTCAGTGTTGTAGGCGCACCACTCACCATGGAATTCATCGTTGTGTTGCTGAGAAAGTTAGTCGTGTTCTGAGGCGAGTTAGATAGGAATAGTGCTTGATCATGATGAATTTTAGATTCATTTTCAATGCAACGATGCGGTGGCGGCATCTAGTGGAGAACCCATGAATTTCCGGTGTTGTCACACATGAGCCAAGTTGCATTTTGCAAGAGTAAATTGTCCCCTACACATTTACAAAGTTATTTTTGCTCCCGTTAAATTGTTGCTTCCCACATGTGCTAAGCTGCATACCCATTATTTTTAAATTGTATAGCTGCTAAGTTGTACACCTCTGTCTTTAAAGTTGCCTACGTCTACACCAGAGTTGCACCAACTTATTTCAAGAACTCGCATCAACTTATTCAACAACTGGTAGCAACTATAGTCAACATGGCGTCTCACTTCTTTACGGGATTTTCTGTGAGCAGCTCATATGTATCTTATGTTTTAAAACTAAATTGAAGTACCTGCCACTATTGTTTTGTCTACCATTAATACCAAGTTCGCTAGCATCATTGTTTTGAAGTTGCGCAATATTTGCTAAGTTGTGTTTATCGATAGTAAATTGTTACACATGTGCAAAGTTCTATTCCATCGCCATGGATTCATCTCGCTCTATTCTCTCCGGTCGTCAATGTACACCGATTTGGACGGCCCGCCCTACCCATCTTTGTAGAGCTTTGATCCGCCACTGCTCGGTATGGCTCTGCGGAAGGCTAGGCACCCAATCCTAAAGTGGCATCCTCTTTGGCTTCTTGTAGCTCGCGTTGTGCTTCGTGTCGTGGTGTTTGTGCCTTCTATTTGTTTAACATTACAAAACTACATGGTTTAGTTGTATCCATTATTAGGTTAAGTTACAATATCTACAAGGTTTAGTTGCATCTACAAGGTTCATGTTGATCGAGGTGTAGTTGTACCTCGCGGTGGTGGTTGCCATGAATGCAAAATTTTTATTTCTTCATACATGTGCTAAGTTGTATTTTGGTCGGTGGTTTTATTGGTTCCGCATATCAGCTAAGTTGTATCTTGCACATTATAAATTGTTCACTCACATATTCCCTAAGTCGTGTTGGTATAAGGTATATTATTGCTTCACACGTGTGCTAAGTTGCATACCCACTATTTCTAAGTTGTATACCCACTATTTGTTAAGTTCACTATACCCACTATCACTATGGTTAAGTTGCATCCATTGTCCAATGTAGTTTCACCATGTCTAAGTTGTGTACCACCGCTGCTAAGTTGGCTAGAACCATCATCGTGAAATTACGTACCATCGTCGCAAACTTGCATGTCCATGCGTCTAAGTTATGTACCGTTAATACTAAGTCGACTACAATGATTGGGTGTGATGTAGCGCACCATTGCCGTGAAGTTGGCTACCGATATGTTTAAGTTGCGCATTATTTAGTATATGAAGTTCTATATTGTTGGTACTTATTTGGCCCCGAAAACCAACTTTCCAACAATAATACTGGTATTATGAAGTTGCGAACTATTATTGTTGAGTTGACTATATCGAACAATAAGCTGCTTATAAAATAGAGAAATATAGTGAACTTGCATATCGATGTGCCTAATTTGCATACTAGTAGTACTAACTACTAAGTAGGCTAGCATCACTGTTGTGAGGTTGCGTAACTTTTTCATGGAATTGCCTATAGTTGCCCCTAAGTTGTTTACTGTTTTGTTATTAAGTTGTATTTTCGTTGGTACTAAGTTGTCTGGTTACGAATGAATACTAGAAACTATGGTGGTCAAGTAATAGTGCAATGTTGTAAGTCTCATTATCATAAGTTTGTTGCTATTTTTGCTAAGTAAGTATATCTCACAAACTAGGTTGGCTTCAAATATTAAATAAAAAGTGTAAGCAACTACTTGCACGGACTTGGTTTGCTACAACAGTAGAGTTGGATTTTCATAATAACTAAGTTGCTTTTCGATATTATTTTTTATCGAAACATATACATATGAGACCTACTTTTGAAGATCTCGTCGCGAGAGGTCTAACGGTCAAAACGGATCTCTATTTCGACAAACGGTTTGAAAGTTATGCCTTTTCTAAAAAAATACATAACATTAAATGCACGTGTAGTTTCCATGTGCTGAACTTTCTAATTTTTAGGGTGAGTGCTTGACTGAACTAATTAGCATCCAAGTGCTCCCTAGCCATGTCCCTATTTTTTCAGGTGCATTATTTTTCCAATAAGTGCATGCTTTCACACATATAGACCGAACTGAACTTATGTAATAAAAAATGGACACGTAGAAATTCAAGTACAACTGTTGTAATTTAATTTTCTACTGCATTTGATGAGCAAATTCCATCGATCACTCATGATCTCACCGTGATCCCTCTCCTACAACATGTTCCTTATAATGGCTATAACAGCACGGGTGTGACTTAGAAGAAACGAAGCATACTGAAAGTGTGTGCTATACGCTATATCAGAATTGTACATTTGAAATGCCGTATGCTTATAACTGAAATCATGAACACCAAGAAGTATAAGAGAGAAATTTAGTACATTTACAGTTTAGTTTCATTCTGCACTGACGATTGAAATCCATTAACCATTCGTGATTTCACTACTACGATCCTGAAAATTGAAGAGAAGTTCATTGATTAGCTTCAGATCATAGATTAAACAAAATACACCAGCTTTGCACGCTAAGTTGCGTTATTTTCTTCTCATTGCCTGAAGATTCGACTCGCCAGTGAATTTCGTATTTGAGATCGTCGATTATTGAATAATTTTCTTCAACAGGCGTACCGGAGCAGCTGATCGATTCCGGATTAGTTTGGCCAGCTTATGCTTTGCTGCTACCTCTGCGCGTTTTGTTTAGTTAACAGTTTCTGCTGATCGATGTTGTGCATCTACCTAGCTTCGTACTGTAGACACCATCACCAACCAAGCAGCAGAGTCTACACAGTGCGGCGCGCGGCTCCTCGACGCTGTCGCGAGGAGCGAACTGATGGCGATAGGGCAGGCCTGCTTGTATGCGTGTCCGCGTACTCGGCATCGGGAGGCTACCGGCAGGCGGCAGCAGGGTTCGAAGTGGAGGAACCCTAGTCCTTAGATACGGCACCTCAATGGGCGGTGCCGCGGTGGGCTCCTTGGCCGTCCATCCTCTCTCTGCCGCCTCCGTAGCTCCGGCGACGCCTCAACGGCCCCGCGGCCAACGCCTCACTACTCCGTGGCTGCGCATCTCGCCTTTAGGGCATCTCCAACGGGCCGACCCAAACCGCGTCCGCGCGACCGGATGGGTCCAACCGGATAAAAACACGGCCCAGCGCGCGGACCCATCCCTAAAACGGATGGCCGCGGCGTCCGGGATGACCCAAATCTGGCCCAAATCTGGGACGAGTTTGCGTGGTCGCGGACGCCGAATGCTGATCGCTCGCGTCCTCCCCTTGTCCGCCCCTGGCCCGCTTGCCTGTCTCCCAAAACACAAACCCCTCGCACACATCTCCCGCCGCTCCGCCGCCAACCAAGGACCGGCGATTTGGAAGTGGCGTCGACGCCGGCCACCGTCGTCGAGACGCCGGCAAGCGGGGCGGAAGCATAGTTTGCGGCCCCACGCTGCTTTCGCCGCGTCGTAGCAGAGTCGGAGGACGCCATCGCCGTCGCTGCTGTCCTCTAACCGTCGCGAGACCTCCCGCCGTTCACAGTTGCGCCGTTGCTGCTGGAGGTGAGCTCTCGTGCACCGTGTTTGCAGACCGCAAGTCGGCCGAGACGGCCATGGCCTGCAGGTCTCTACGGACGCATTGGATGGCCTCCGCGTGCGAGGTGTTCGATGAAATGGGCATACTAAAATTTGTCCCTTTTCATCTGTAGATCATGGTGGACAGCGACGACGACTACTTCTTCAAGAACTTCGACACGTCGTCAGACGAGGACTCGGACGACGAATTTTTCACGGATGCTGCGCTGATCATCCACGAGCACATTGTCTCGCAGATCCCCGTGCACCGGGGGTCCTTGCCGGGGCGCGCGGCCGCCTTGGACCGCAAAAGAGAACGCGGCCACGACCAGCTCTTCACCGACTACTTCCAACCCAAGGCATTGTACACGCCGGCCTTGTTTCGCCGTCGTTTTCGGATGTCCAGACCGTTGTTCCGCCGGATAATGGATGGCGTCAAGCTCTACGACGACTACTTCAACGCGAAAGTGGATACAATTGGCAAGGTAGGCCTCTCTTCGTACCAGAAATGCACGGCAGCGATTAGGATGCTTGTATATGGCGTTGCCGGTGATTTCGTAGATGAGTACACGCGCATGAGTGAGTCTACCGGCTTGGAAGCGATGTACGGTGTTCTGCAGAGCAGTGATCGGTTCGTTCGGAGAACAGTACCTCCGGCAACCTAATGCAGAGGACACAACTCGTCTGTTGTCAATCAACGCTTCCAGAGGGTTTCCTGGGATGCTTGGCAGCATAGATTGCATGCACTGGGAGTGGAAGAACTGCCCCTTTGGTTGACAGGGGGCATATAGTGGTCATTCTGAGGGGTGCACAGTCATTCTTGAAACTGTTACTTCACAGGATACATGGATTTGGCACTCATTCTTCGGAATGGCTGGCTGATGACCCACAAGTATAGGGGATCGCAACAGTCTTCGAGGGAAGTATTACCCAATTTATTGATTCGACACAAGGGGAGACAAAGAATACTTGAAAGCCTTAACAGCGGAGTTGTCAATTCAGCTGCACCTGGAAACAGACTTGCTCGCAAGAGTTTATCGAGTAGTAACAGTTTTATAGCGATAGCGAGTAGTGAAATAACGGCAGCAGAGTAACAAAGACAGCAGTAGTGATTATAGTAAACAGCAGGATTAAAATACCGTAGGCACGGGGACGGATAACGGGCGTTGCATGGATGAGAGAAACTCATGTAACAATCATAGCGGGGCATTTGCGAGATAATAATAAAACGGTGTCCAAGTACTAATCAATCAATAGGCATGTGTTCCAATTATAGTCGTACGTGCTCGCAATGAGAAACTTGCACAACATCTTTTGTCCTACCAGCCGGTGGCAGCCGGGCCTCAAGGGAAACTACTCGGATATTAAGGTACTCCTTTTAATAGAGTACCGGAGCAAAGCATTAACACTCCGTGAACACATGTGATCCTCACATTACCGCCATTCCCTCCGGTTGTCCCGATTTCGTCACTTCGGGGCCATTGGTTCCGGACAGCGACATGTGTATACAACTTGCGGGTAAGATCATAAACAACGAATATCATGATGAAATAATAACATGTTCAGATCTGAGATCATGGCACTCGGGCCCTAGTGACAAGCATTAAGCATAACAAGTTGCAACAATATCATAAAAGTACCATCTACGGACACTAGGCACTATGCCCTAACAATCTTATGCTATTACATGACCAATCTCATCCAATCCCTACCATCCCCTTCGGCCTACAGCGGGGGAATTACTCACACATGGATGAGGGAAACATTGCTGGTTGATGGAGAGGCGTTGGCGGTGATGGCGGTGATGATCTCCTCCAATTCCCCGTCCCGGCGGAGTGCCAGAACGGAGACTTCTGGCTCCCGCGACGGAGTCTCGCGATGTGGCGGCGTTCCGGAGGGTTTACGGCGACTTCGACTTCTCCCCGGGCGTTTTTAGGTCGAGGCGAATAAGTAGTCCGAAGGAGGGCGTCGGAGGCCGGCCGAGGGGCCACACCACAGGCCGCGCGGGCCCCCCGGGCCGCGCCGCCCTATGGTGTGGGGCCCTCGGGCCTCCACTTCAATTGCCCTTCCGGCTCCGTTAGTTTCCCGGGAAAATAGGGCCTTCGCATAAATTCCGAGGTTTTTCCCGAAAGTTGGATTTCCGCACAAAAACGAGACACCAGAGCAGTTCTGCTGAAAACAGCGTTAGTCCGTGTTAGTTGCATCCAAAATACACAAATTAGAGGCCAAACAATAGCAAAAGTGTTCGGGAAAGTAGATACGTTTTGGACGTATCAACTCCCCCAAGCTTAGCTTATTGCTTGTCCTCAAGCAATTCAGTTAACAACTCGAGCGATAAAAGAACTTTCACGAACACATTTGCTCATATGATGTATATATTCTCATGATATGGCTAATACTTGAGCAGTTCATAATAAGGTACATGCAAATAAGATCATCTAACAGCTATGTCAATCATGAAGAGGTACCAACAATTAATAATAAGCATCATGAATCATGTATATAAGCAAGATTGCAATGTTCATAAGAGAGTATGATAAAGTGGTATCTCGCTTGCCTGTATTTGATTGGCAAAACATAAATGCCCGGGCACCTTTGAAGTTCATAGAAAGACTAGAAGTAGTGATTGTCAAAAATAAGAGCATCAAAGTTATACCGCAATCAATCATATTTTGAGACAAGCATATTGTACTAAGAATGACAGTTGTGCTCTCAAGATAGTACTCAAAGAAATAATGGAGACACAACATAAAAGTGAAAGATTGACCCTTCGCAGAGGGAAGCAGGGATTAACATGCGCTAGAGCTTTTCATTTGTAAAGCAGGAGTAAAATTATTTTGAGAGGTGTTTGTTGTTGTCAACGAATGGTAATGGGTACACCAACTACCTCGCCAACCGGACTTTCAAGAGCGGCTCCCATGAATTATTGCATATTTATTTGGCACTCCTTCCAACCTTTCTTGCACAAACCATGGCTAACCGAATCCTCGGGTGCCCGCCAACAATCTCATACCATGAAGGAGTGCCTTTTTATTTAGTTTTATTAAGATGATGACACTCCCCCCAACCTTTGCTTACACAAGCCATGGCTAACCGAATCCTTCGGGTGCCGTCCAACAATCACAAACCATGGAGGAGTGTCTATTTAAGTTTAATTAATTCGGGACTGGGAATCCCATTGCCAGCTCTTTTTGCAAAATTATTGGATAAGCGGATGTGCCACTATTCCATATGAGAGTCCGTCAAAAGTAAATGACAAGGTTGAAAGCTAAACACCACATACTTCCTCATGAGCTATGAAACATTGACACAAATTAAGAAGCATTTTGAAGATTTTAAAGGTAGCGCATGAGAATTTACTTGGAATGGTTTGAAATGCCATGAATAGGTATTTATGGTGGACACTCTGGAATAACTTGGTTTTCATGTGTTTGGAGGCACGAGCAGCGTTCCCGCTCAGTACAAGTGAAGGCTAGCAAAAAGACTAGGGAGCGACAAATCAAGAGAGCAATGAATCGTCATAATCATGCTTGCGGCAAAATAAATTAACGAGGCATAAAAGTGATACAAGAACTCGAAGCAATATAGATCATCGAGGCTTAATTGACTTTTTGTTCAGTCATATGCATGCGTGAGCATGTGCCAAGTCGATATAAATGAATTATTCGAGAGGAGGATACCACAATGCCATACTTACTTATGAATAAAACAATGCAAGCAAACATCCATGACGTGCTACTCATATTAATAGATTGGAGCTAAACATGAGAGATCATAAACTACTAGACTTTCTCATATACCTCACATGAACCAACTAAGCATGCTCACATGGATGAGTATATGTACAAAAATGAAAACAAATAGAGTTCATACCAGCCTCTCACCACAATCAGATTGTCGTAGATCGTCATTATTGCCTTTTCACTTGTGTAGCTTGGATAATATGAAATGAAAACCACGCTCCAGCCACCGAAGACCATTGAACTCAAGATGAACTTTACAAACCAAAGAAGAACAGCAAATATTTTTGGTGTTTTCAAATTGCAAATAAGAACAAGAGGAAACAAGCAAACAAAGCAAAATCTTTTTGGGTTTTCTTATAGCAAACTAGCAATAGCAAATAAAGTGAAACAAATGCAAGAAACCAAAGCAAACAAATGGTGAAGAGAAACAACAGAAATATTTTTGGTCTTTTTGTGTTTTGGGAAAGGAACAAAGCAAAAACAAGAAATAGCAAACTAAAAGAAACACAGAAAAGCGAGATGGCAGAAATCTGCCAAAACCTGACAGCAGTACAGAAATCGATTTTTACAAAAATCTTACGTTGCTCAGAGCGAAAAGTGTTCAACTAATGAAAGTTAGATAACAACCTGGGGAACCTGCACAGAAATTTTCAACTCAAAATACTGTTCTGGCTGGGCACACGAATTTTCACGGTAACAGCCCAGAATCTGTTTTCAGGCAGCACTTCCCCAAATATCATCTTCCTCTCATTGGAAAACCACTCAAACAAGCAAAGCAAGTATGTGCAAGTATCCAGCAACCATAATATGCAAAGAATGAGTGATGCCGGTATACCTCCCCCCAAGCTTAGGCTTTTGGCCTAAGTGGAGTTCAACCCCATCGAGGGTCTGGGTTCCACGCCGGTGGATCATATGTGGAATAGTCATAATAAAGCTCCTGCGCAGAAGAAAAGCGTGGAGGCTCCGCATATCCACCATGTTGGCGCGAGGAACTTGCTGCATCGGATGATGAGTCAAGGTGCTCCTCGACCTCTATGTCGTCTCTTGCATGTTGGCCTCCTCTCTCTATATGTGCATCTAGTGCACCTTCTGTGACCGACCAATCTCCCCTGGAATCAAGGTTAGACAAAACAGGCGCGGGCAATCTTACTAGTTTCTCGGTTTTCTTAGTTATTCTCCAAACTTTCTTATAAAATATCATCTTATAATACAGAGTTACCCAAGTTGGAGGAATCTGAAACAAATTCATGTTTAATCATAGAGGCTATGTCAAGTTTTTCTATGGGGAACGGAATATCAAAATGATGAGGTTCTATATTATGAAAAGCTAGTAAACGGGATGCGATGAGACCTCCACAAATTCCACCTTTCTCACGGTTAGTAGCAAGTCTATAAGCTATTAATGCCCCCAAATTATAAGACCTACTATTTTGCAGTCTATGCAGCTAGAAAAGCCAAATCCGGGATAGAAAGTTTACCACCAATCCTTTTAGCGAGAACGCATTTGGTAATAAAATAGGCAAAGTAGCAGATGGCCGGGAGCTGAATACTAGTGATTTTACCACTTTCACCCGAGAAACTCCTTCCATCGCAAATCATCTTGTAAAGATCCGAGAGTTCTTGCGGCGATCCCCTTATCTTCTCGCACGACCCCCATTGCGGTATTCTAATTGCTTGCACAAAAAGCACTAAATGGCAAGTTGACAGCTTTATTGTAAATTTTATACTTGGACCGTGGGGTTAGATCGCGACCAATTAAACTTGAAGTCCTGCACAAAAGCCATAGTTAATTTTACATATTGTCTCGGCTCTCCTTCCACAAAGTCACTCAGCCTCGCACGAGAAATTAGAGTTTGAACATCTTCAAATATCCCCGCGCTTCTCATGAAATCCGCGCACGGGTAGTAAGAGGGGTATACTCCCTCTTCACGATTGACTATCATAACTTGTTGGACTTCCAATTCTTGCTGGTTCAAGTGATATCTATTCCATTCCATTTTCTGAAATTTTCAACAAACAATATAAAACTTGATTTGGTGACATAAAATTGAGGGAAACTACCATAGGAACTTGCTAGAGTACTAATCATGCATCAAAACTAATTTCTACCAATTAGAACAAGCATGCAAGCTCACCAAACATGTTACCTACAGCAGCAAAATATTCAAGATATACTCAACCAAATGAAATTCTACTTGGATGGGTGGAGGAGTCACATACCGAAGAGCAAATGTGCCAAATTTCAGACAGAAATCTGGGCTGAGCAAAGAGATCGAGAAATCTGGAGCTCTGGAGCAAAAACGCGAGAGAGATGAACTTGGTACGAGTTTTTTCGGGAGAGAGAAGGTGCTCGGGAGGAAGAGATGGCAAAGTGGGGGAGAGGGAGCCCACACCACATGGTGGCGCGGCCACCTCCTTGGCCGCGCCGGCCAGTGGTGTGGCGCCCTCTGGTGCCCCACAGGTCATCCTCTGGTGCTCCCAGGTGCCTCGTCGAAAAATAGGACCAACGGTATAATTTTTGTGAATTTTTGAAAACTTTGAAAAACGCACATTTTCTGGGTATTAAGTTTATTATTACTGGCCAGGAAAATTTCTGAAATCTTCAAATAACCAAAGAACTTTGCAAATTAAAAGTGCTATAGCAACTAGAGCAAGTGGAGGAAGAAAGATATGTTGTTTACCTCCTCTATGCATATAAAAAGTATTTGTTAACAAGGTTGATCAAGTCTTGCCACCAAATAAATTTTACATAGCATATGAAGAAAATAAACCTCAAATCAATCATGTTACCTTGAATTGTATTGAT
Source organism: Lolium rigidum (assembly GCF_022539505.1). Classification (NCBI taxonomy): domain Eukaryota; kingdom Viridiplantae; phylum Streptophyta; class Magnoliopsida; order Poales; family Poaceae; genus Lolium; species Lolium rigidum. The sequence goes on from NC_061510.1 coordinate 214,745,702, forward strand.
ATGGATCCAATAACAAGAGTTTGATATTCTTCTTTAGGCTCATATATAGGACAATCGATGGTTCCCACTTTGATAGTTCTCACATTAGAAATAGTATTAACTCCACACGCTTTCTCAATCCTCTTGGGGAAATAAACGGTATGTTCCCTATCATCAACATTGAAAGTAACCTTTCCTTTGTTGCAATCAATAACAGCCCTGCGGTGTTAAGAAAAGGTCTCCCAAGAATAATAGACATATTATCATCTTCGGGCATTTCCAACACAACAAAATCAGTTAATATCAAGCGAGTTAGTAGTAACTTGAACAGGAACATTCTCACATATACCAACAGGAATAGCGAGTAGATTTATCAGCCATTTGCAAAGATATATCGAGTAGGTATCAACTTATCTAAGTAACGTCTCTTATAAAGAGAAAAAGGCATAACACTAACACCGGCTCTCAAGTCACATAGAGCAGTTTTAACATAATTATTCTTAATAGAACAAGGAATAGTAGGTATACCAGGTCGCCCAACTTCTTTGGAATTTTGCCATTGAAAGAGTAATTAGCAAGCATAGTGGAAATGTCCTCATTGGGGATTTTCCTTTTGTTAGTAACAATATCTTTCATATACTTTGAATAAGGTGGCAATTTAATAGCATCGATCAAAGGGATTTGCAAGAATAAAGGTTTCATCCAATCGCAAAATTTATTATAGTGTTCTTCTTCCTTTGATTTTAGTTTCTTAGCAGGAAAAGGCATTTGCTTTTGCACCCAAGGTTCTCTTTCATTACCATGTTTCTCAGCAATAAAATCTTCTTTAGTGTACTTTTTATTCTTAGCATGCTTTTCGGGTTCTTCTTCTACCTCTTCTTTATCGGAGTATCATTCTTATCATTATCTTTATCATTATCATGTTCATTACCACTTTCGGTTTCAGCATCGAAATAGAAATACTATTAGGATCATTAACGAGGTTCAGAGGATTCTATAACATTTTTATGTTTCTTTTTCTTTTTCTTCTTAGAATGAGCACTAGGTTCAATGCGTTGAGAATCTTGTTCAATTCTTTTGGGATGCCCTTCAGGATATAGAGGATCCTGGGTAGAGACACCACCTCTAGTTGTTACTTCATAAGCATGTTTCTCTTTAGAATTATTCCCTAACAAGTCATTTTGCACTTTAGTGAGTTGATCAATTTGAGTTTGAATCATTTGAAAATGTTTAACAAGCATCTTAACATCATTGGAGGTTCTCTCCACAATACCATGCAATTCACTAATAGCTTGAGAATTTTCCATTAAATGATTCTCTACTCTCATATTAAAATTTTCTTGCTTAACAATATAATTATCAAACTCATCTAAGCATTGTGCGAGGAGGTTTCGAATACGGAATATCTTCCCTAGTAAAGCGTTGAAGGGAGTTTACCTCAATCATGGATGAAAGGGGAATTATCTCACATATATCTTCTATAGGAGGTAGATTTTTCACATCTTCGGATTTAATACCTTTCTCCTTGAGAGACTTCTTGGCTTCCCTCATATCTTCATCATTCAATTTAATTAAACCCCTCTTCTTCACTATTGGCGTTGGAGTTGGTTCGAGCGTATTCCAATCATCATAATTCCGGCCTATTTTAGCCAATAATTCTTCGGCGTCGTCCGGAGTTCTTTTCCTGAAAACACAACCAAGCACAACTATCCAGGTATGCCCTAGAATCAATGGTTAGTCCACTATAAAATATATCAAGTAATTCATGCTTTTCTAAATCATGGTCGGGCAAAGCTCTAATAAGAGAGCAAAATCTTGCCCAAGCCTCGGGCAATTTCTCTTCATCTCCCCGATCAAAACTATAAACTCTTTGCAAAGCGGCATGTTGAGCACTAGCGAGGAAAATATTTCCGAAAGAAAACGAGCAAGCAATTCTTTTGGACTTTTAATAGAACTAGGTGGCAAATTATTATACCAAGTTTTAGCGTCATCTTTCAATGAGAATGGAAATATTTTAGCAACAAAGTAAGTACGCTTCTTAACATCATCGAGAAAACAAGCTACTCAAGGTAGATAACTCAGTCATGTGTTCAACGAGCACTTTCTTTTTCGGTACCACGAAAGGTGTTTTCTCAACAATAGCTATATGAGATAGATCAAGAGAAAAATCATAATCTTTATCCCTAATGTTTATAGGAGATGTGGCAAATTTAGGATCGGGAGACAGGTTTATATCTAACGGTATGTTACGCAAGCAACTTTTTAATTTTTCTTGCATCAGTAGTAGCATTGCATTTTTCAATAAAATCATCATCAAGTTCCTCATAATCTTCATCAAGATCATCACTAGAGTATTCAAGTTCAGGTGAATTAACAGGTGTAGTAACATCAGGAGTTTCAGCATTTTCAATTTGTCTAGACCTAGCAATGGAAGCATCTAGAAAAGTTCCCAATGAACCACTATCATCAAGCACGAGCAGAAATATTATCGGTATTATGAGAGTGTTCAGATTCAGCGAGATGTACCCGCATGCGAAGCATGTGGCGGTGAAACAAGTTTATCAATCACGAGATGGTGAATCAAGTGTAGCGGAGGTACTCGGAATTGTACCTTTTCTTGTAGTGGATGGTAATATGGCGATCTTAGTATCGCGAGGTTTACCCATGATGGAGAATTTGCAGCGAACAATATCAATCCAAGTGAACTTCCAAATAAAGCTATGCTCCCCGGCAACGGCGCCGAGAAAATAGTCTTGATGACCCACAAGTATAGGGGATCGCAACGAGTCTTCGAGGGAAGTATTACCCAATTTATTGATTCGACACAAGGGGAGACAAAGAATACTTGAAAGCCTTAACGGCGGAGTTGTCAATTCAGCTGCACCTGGAAACGAGACTTGCTCGCAAGAGTTTATCGATAGTAACAGTTTTATAGCAATAGCAGTAGTGAAATAACGGCAGCGAGTAACAAAGACAGCAGTAGTGATTATAGTAAACAGCAGGATTAAAATACTGTAGGCACGGGGACGGATAACGGGCGTTGCATGGATGAGAGAAACTCATGTAACAATCATAGCGAGGGCATTTGCGGATAATAATAAAACGGTGTCCAAGTACTAATCAATCAATAGGCATGTGTTCCAATTATAGTCGTACGTGCTCGCAATGAGAAACTTGCACAACATCTTTTGTCCTACCAGCCGGTGGCAGCTAGGGCCTCAAGGGAAACTACTTGGATATTAAGGTACTCCTTTTAATAGAGTACCGGAGCAAAGCATTAACACTCCGTGAACACATGTGATCCTCACATTATCGCCATTCCCTCCGGTTGTCCCGATTTCGTCACTTCGGGGCCATTGGTTCCGGACAGCGACATGTGTATACAACTTGCAGGTAAGATCATAAACAACGAATATCATGATGAAATAATAACATGTTCAGATCCGAGATCATGGCACTCGGGCCCTAGTGACAAGCATTAAGCATAACAAGTTGCAACAATATCATAAAAGTACCATCTACGGACACTAGGCACTATGCCCTAACAATCTTATGCTATTACATGACCAATCTCATCCAATCCCTACCATCCCCTTCGGCCTACGGCGGGGGAATTACTCACACATGGATGAGGGAAACATTGTCGGTTGATGGAGAGGCGTTGGCGGTGATGGCGGTGATGATCTCCTCCAATTCCCCGTCCCGGCGGAGTGCCGAACGGAGACTTCTGGCTCCCGCGACGGAGTTTCGCGATGTGGCGGCGTTCTGGAGGGTTTCTGGCGACTTCGACTTCTCCCCGTGCGTTTTTAGGTCGAGGCGAATAAGTAGTCCGAAGGAGGGCGTCGGAGGCCGGCCGAGGGGGCCACACCATGGGCCGCGCGGGCCCCCCCGGGCCGCGCCGCCCTATGGTGTGGGGCCCTCGGGCCTCCACTTCAATTGCCCTTCTCGGCTCCGTTAGTTTCCTGGGAAAATAGGGCCTTCGCATAAATTCCGAGGTTTTTCCCGAAAGTTGGATTTCTGCACAAAAACGAGACACTGTAGCAGTTCTGCTGAAAACAGCGTTAGTCCGTGTTAGTTGCATCCAAAATACACAAATTAGAGGCCAAACAATAGCAAAAGTGTTCGGGAAAGTAGATACGTTTTGGACGTATCACCGGCTCGCACAATGACATCAATGTGCTGCAGCGCTCTCCGGTGTTTGATAGGCTACCGTACGGTCAGTCCCCTGATGTGGATTTTGAGATCAATGGCCACCACTACACCAAGGGGTACTACCTTGCTGATGGTATCTATCCACCTTGGGCTACACTCGTGAAGACAATCCGAAAACCCAACTCAGAGCAGGAGGCAAGGTTTGCCGAAGAGCAAGAGGCAGCCCGAAAAGATGCCGAGCGGGCGTTTGGCATCCTCCAAGCTCGTTGGGCTATCGTCAGACACCCTGCCAGAGCCTGGGATGTGCAAACTCTGTGGGAGGTGATGACCGCTTGTGTAATCATGCATAACATGATTGTTGAGATAGAGCGGGATGATTCACTGTATGATAATGACTGGAGGGCCAGGGAGAGTTGGTTACTCCTCAAGTTGGCCCGGCATCATTCCAACAAATTCTTCATGCACATCATGAAATTCGAGATCTAGCTGTACACAACCAGCTGCAGGCAGATTTGATCGAGCACGTCTGACAGCATGTAGGCAACAATGCTGCAAACAACAATGATGAAGGAAATCCGGAAGCCTATATCATTTGTATCGTTTTCTCATTTTATTTGAATAATACTTTATCTTTGATTACGTGGACAATGTAATGTGTAATAAATTTTGAGCATTTGAACTATTTTTCAAATTTTCTACAATTTATTTTGTGTTTTTATAGTGAATTTACAAGAAAAACTACTGTACGGGGGCGCGACCCAAACCTACCGCGTTGGGCGTAGGGCGTGACCCAAACGGACGCGCGGACGCGGGGCTCCGTCCACGCGTCCGCTCGGCCACCCAAACGGAAACGAATGGCCCAGCCCGTCCGTTTGGGTCGTCCGGTTGGAGATGCCGTTATCTACTGAATAGTGGCGTCCCTCCCTGAGTCCCTGGTCCCCTCCCGTGGTTGCCGAGCGGAGGAGCGAGGCGATGCGCTTGATATCCAGGGAAAGAGAAAACTCTAGCAGGGTCGTCCTTAAACGGCCAAAATCCGTATTTTTCCGGCGAGTTCACGGGCCGAGCGTCGAGTGGGCGAGCTAACGGAGCCAGTGAACGGCCCGGCCCGCAAATTATTTTCACGGGCCACGCAAGCAATCGTAGCCTGCTCGTCCCCTACTAGTATCGGCTGTGCGGCCGGATACGGATTCCAATCAGCACTCCTCCGCCGCACAGCCCAACCTTAGCCATCGTCGCCACTGCGCACATATCGAGCTCCGGCAGGAATCCCCGCCGCAGGCTAGTAGATCGACACATCCACCACCGCCATGTCGCTCCACATCGATGGATGCGGCCTCGGAGGAGGTCGCAGCGGAGGAGGAGGTGGCGGCCGCAGGCCACCGGCGGGCGGGTCACCGCACCCCTATGGCGACGAGGTGCGGGCGAAGTTGGTCGGAGCATCGGTGCGAAGCGGTGGGCGGCACGCAAGTGGACCAACCATGGTCTGCGCCCGCCGCCGTCGCTTGCGCCGTACGTGGCGGCGCCGCACGCTCCCCCGGCCCGCGTTTTCTTTCGCCCGGCCGGCGAGGCGTCTTCCTCCTCGGCTTTCTCATCGCGCACACCACCCCGTCGCCGCGGAGACGAGGAAGAGGCCCGGGTAATGCGCATTGCGCTCGCCCTCGCCCTGCAGGATGCAGAGGACAGGACTGGCGCGAGCGGGAGGAGGTGGAGGCCGCCATTGCCGCGTTGAACCTCCAGCAGCGCGCGGAGGAGGTGGAGGCCGTGGCGGGCGATGACGGCGTCGACGAGGACATGGCGGGCGACTGGTGGTCCTTCAGCGACGGCGACGAGGAGATGGAGGACGCGGAGGTCATCCTCCTCGACGACTAGGCGCACTCGCGGAGCTCCGACGAGCCGGGGAGAGCTCATCTCTCTTATGGTTGGATAGATGGCTTCACCAGGTTCCCTTGTGAGAAAAGTCCCTTCTTAATTTGATTGCCATCTGCTCGGATCCTCAGGCTCTTGTTGTTCAGATCCTAGATAGGCTAACTGGTCGACCAATCTTTAGAAGAACCTTGGACTCTGCTGGTCTGGCTCTGTGGGGATCCCTGCAAGCAGAGCTGGGTGAAGTCTCGCTGAATGATGAGCTTGATAGGTTGTCTTGGATTCTGGAGCCCTCGAGCTTGTTCTCTATTGCGTCTCTTCCCAAGGCCCTGCATGAGGGCGCTGATGTCTTCCCGTTTAAGGAACTCTAGCTGCTGAAGCTTCCTCTCAAAATCAGGTTCAAAAGAGGAGAGGGCCGGGAGATGGCCTTTGCCCTCTCTGTCGTGAACCGGAGAATCAGGACCACATCATTTTTACCTGTTCTCTTGCTAAGTTTGTTTGGGCTTGCTTTTGTGAGTGCCTGGGGTGTATGTGGGCACCTAGATCCTTCCATCAAATCTTTTTCCCTTCTCAATGGCATCTCTGGCCATTCTAGGAGGATGCTTTGGTTGTCTTACACTCACCCAGGTTTCGATGACTTATGGTGTGAGTGGATGTCCCGCATCCATCTCATTGGGCACACTGTAATTCTTCTCAATGGGGTCTATGGGGACTGCATCCGAACGGACTCTGTCAAGGTGAACCTCTCTTGCCATATCTTTTCATCTTTGTTGCTGACGTCCTCCAGCGTTTAATCCGGAAAGCTAGGGCTGAGGGGGGCCTGGCCCACCCTCTGTACAATGATATTCCTTTCCCGGTTCTGCAATATGCCGACAACACCCTCATTCTATGCAAGGCTAGCGCCAGCGCAGCCTCCTACCTTAAGAAGGTTCTTGGTGACTTCGCTCTCACCACCGGCCTCTCGATTAACTTCCATAAGTCGTGTTTCATCCCTATGCACGTCCCTGCTGACGATGCCCAGTCCATGGGTTCCTGCTTTGGTTGCCCCATCACCTATGCCCCCCTCCTTCTTGTTGGGATATGCCCTAGAGGCAAATAATAAATAGTATTATTATGGTATTTCCTGAGTTTATAATCAGAGTTTTATACCATGCTATAACTGCATCAATACGGAACGTTGGTACACATGTGGTATGTAAACAAACCAGGTCCTATTAGCTTCCTTGCTATTAGTCCATGTCTCAACTGATGGTCAAAGGTTCGTGATCATGAGTAGCACTGCTGGTTGAACATGGGGGTTGTGATAGTGGAGAATATCACGGTTGACATTACCCAACATATTGCAAAAAAGATCAAAGCGTTCACATAGTTGCAATAACCAATGGCTTAGTAGAGATTCCATTGAGGTGTTACTTTAATCACTGTGTCCGGAAGTTACTTTGATTGCATCAGTAGGCCTCAACGTAACTGGGGAAGTATGGAAAGGTGTTTCTCAGGTAATGGATGGGCACGTTTGAGGCGTAGACATCAACAGCAGGAATTTGTTCATCTATATATATTGGACAGATACATCAGGCCCACTTGGTAACGAATCATCTAACGCTGCGCAGCAAGTGACTAGGTCACAGGTGATGATGAGTTATGGAAACAAGTTAAGTCTCATTATCGGCAACGAGATGGAACCAGGTGTTGGACACCGATGATCGCATCTCGGATAATGAAAGTATCGAGAACAAAGGGAATGAGTCGAAACGTTAAAGGGTCAGCGAAGAAGATTGTCTTTTTCGTGGATGCCCGGGGGTCACTATGGTCGCCCAGGACCAAACAGTGATAGATTGGTTCAAGTGAGATCGTCTCCACCATGTCCGGAGTATTCCCAAACCCAAGGGTAACATGCTTAAGGGTGCGAGGACGTGTAAGAGCATTGAGTAAGTGATCGAGAGAGTGATAGAGATCACATGAGATAATATTGGAGAACACCGAAAAAGTTCTGAGGAGTCCGGGATAGTCCCAATGGAGTTCGGAGGAAATTTACAGAAGTCCGAAAGGAGTTTCGGTGAGGGAAATATTGAATAAATGGTATTTATTAACTAAAGTAATTAATAAATAATTTATTTAATTAGTAAATTAATTTTGGCAGCCCTTTTAATTTAGTGGGCCAAATAGGCCCATAAGTGGAGGGGCCGGACAGGTCAAAGGAGGGCCCAGCCGCCCCACCGACCCAGGGTTTGGTGGGGGCGGTGGGGCCTTGCCCCCTTCTCCAAGTCGACGCCCCCTCCCCTTGGCCGTCGCCCCTCTCCCCTCCCCCTATAGAAAGGGGACACATGGGGAGGGGAGAGGCACTCCACCTGCGCCCCAGTTGGGCCCCTCCTCCACCTCCAGCGCCGGCGCCCCTCCAGCGCTGCCGCCCTTCCTCTAGCCGACCTAGGGTTTTGGCCCCTTCTCCTCCACCTCTCCCATCTATGCGATAGAAGCCCTCCTCTACATGCCGGAGCTTTGCCCACTTCCTCGTACGATGGGTTGGATCTTTGGTGGACCGGCACGCTGTCGCGCTGATCGTGATCGTCCTCAATGCCCTGCTTCTGCAAGTCTTCTGGGCCAGAGGATCGGGAGAAGTCATCGTACACCGGACGTGTGCGATCCCCTCTAAGACGTTTACGTTAGCGACGTTGGATCTACGACAACATCTTCACGGTTTCGGAACCGGCTTCGGATGGCTTCATCAACAACTCTTGTGCTTGAGAGTAATCCCCGCGTACAGTCTTCAAGGGTACGTATCTCCGCACCTACCGTTACTGTATTACGGCATATAGATCTTGGAGTAGGCGAATCTAGTTGTGATTTTTTTATTTTCCTCTACGAATCCCAACGGTGGTATTAGAGCCGAGATTATGCTTAGTAGTACTAGTACGGTTAGAACGCATCGAAAGATGCGGGCATTGATGCAATGATTGTTACTCCCATATGTGCACTTGTTTGTATCGCGGCGTTGATTGGGTGACTAGCTGCCCCATGGCTACCTTACGCATGAATTTGCGAGACCGGCACCACAATTTACATACGGCTTGTACCGTGCACGTGGTCAAGGGGTGTATGTTTCTCCATCTTCAGTGGTACGACATTTGCAACCGGGAGCCCCGCAAGGGGGGGGGGGGGGGAGGGGTACTGGAGACAAACGTCGTCTCCGTGTTGTGGTTGTATATTCGTAGGTAAGAACGGTTCTTGTACGAAAGCCTTTACAGCCACGTAAAACTTGCAAGAGATTAAGAGTAGATCATGAACGGTTCTTGTACGAAAGCCTTTACAGCCACGTAAAACATTTACCATTGTGACATGATCATGCTAGTAAATACTAAATAGCTTTACTAAAATTTGCTAATAGTAGTAAATCCCTCATGGGTGCCGGGGCTTGGCGCCGTGTGTCTATGATCACCACATCATGTTACATAAAACTTGAATTGCATCTACTTTTAGTGCTTGGTAAAGATCCGCGACAGTAGCATTAAAACTAGATGATCCCTAGCTAAATATCAACCAAGTGTTTTTCCCGAATGTGCACCACCGATAAAGCATTACATTAGAGTGGCACGCGGACGAATTACCCAGTGCGTGTCTTTTGTCGGTTGTAAGACTAGGTGCAGACTGGTGATAAGTACTATTACTGGTATGGACAACGAATTTTGGGTTTTGGTTGGCGAGCTTAGCATATTCCTAGACTACGACCTCGCAAACACATAGATTGAAAGATCGAGCATGAGTCACACACTTGGGTGTGATTGACATGTGGATGTCTACCTTTGAACTATACACTAACGGCCGTGACGATTGGGGGAGGTGTATCTTTTTGGAAAGGATCATGTAATCACTAAAATTGCCTTAGGAATGTATATTTTAGTGGGAGTTCAAACAATAAAGAGTTTTATTATGAACCCATTTGATTGTAAACTTAGTCTTATGAATTGTCTTTGCAATTATCGTTCTAGATTTCTATTTTCGAAGATTTGCAAATTGGTTATGCTGCTTTCATTAAGAGCAAAGAGATTCTGAACTATGATGGGTCAAACATCTTTGAGATCATTGGCATGATAAAGAAAATGTTTATTGACAATAAGCAAGACCGACTCTTGATTGATGACATAGAGGAGATCCATGGTACTGACCCATGTGACTATACGAGGATCTGGTACAACTGGCGCATGGAGATGTTTGCCGTAGCCCAGAGTCTTATCTTGTGTCGTCTGCCGGTGGAATTTCAGCGGTCGTTCGATCGCACACACAGTCCCAAAGTCATGATTCAGATGCTTAAGTCTGTGTTTGCTCCAGAGATTCGTAAGATGGAGTTTGATTGCCTGAACGAATTTACCGCCATTCGGATGGAGGAAGGTGGATACCTTGAGGAGCATTTCACCAAGATGGATTGGTACTACAACAGGATGGTTGAAATCATGGATGACAGGTTCTATGAAAACCTTCCGATGAACATTCTGTTGGGATCCCGTCCTCCTAGTTATAAGGGTGCCATCAAAGCGATTCTGAGGGAATTGGAATTCTCTTCCTATCGCGAGGTGAAGGACCAGCTGGGGGATCTAGAGGTCGGCCCCTTAGGTGGTGAACTCATTGATGAGATCATGGATGAGTAAGGTATATTTGATATATCAGTTTGTAAATGTTTTCTCATAAGCATTTTTTGCGGTATGCATAGTATTTGATACTTGTTCTGTTTGTGAAACAGGACTTCTGCTCCATGGAGCTTGGAGAGGAGGTGACGCGGCGTGTTGATGGCATTCATGGAGATGATGACCGGAGACACACTTGCTCTACATTTATCGTTATGGATTTGTTAGGATTATAATAAAACTTTGTAATCGTTGTGAGTGTGAACATCGTTCGTGGGTCTTACATTGTGTGAGACAAATAATTCATATTTGTGAGACAAGTCATTTGTTTATCAATGTTATGGATAATCTTTTATGTTCACATGTCTTCGGTTATAATTGTATTATTCCTATTGATTTTTCGTAATGATTTGATGTTTACAAATAATAAGTCCTGAAAGTTATTCAATTAAAATGATGATGTAAATCAAAGTGTTTTATATGAATATGGGCCATGCACATGATATGGAAGTTTCATATGAAAGAAATTTTGAAGTAGATATTTGATCTTCACTCATGCTTGGCCCCATAAGAAGTTCCTCCAAAATAAATTGTGAGACACAAATGGATTTTGTCTAGATATTGTATGTTATGTTTTGCATAAGGATGTATTACAAAATTCATCAATATAGAACTGATATCATTGTTTGCATATGTTTCAATTAGAATGAATGGTTTCATTATTGATTCACAAAGTCTAAGAAATTGATTTGATCAAATGAATCTTGGATTAATATTGAAAAGGGATAATGACAAGGTAATTGAATCAATATGATTTGATCAAATTGATGAAATATTTGAGTTATGTTTTTAGCATAAAAGGACTTGTGAAATTATGATTTCTACAAACGTGTAATAATTGGATCAAGTCAATAGTTTGATTTGTGACAACTATTATAGTCTCATAAAGTAATGAGGTCGTGAATCCATGAGTAAATGAGTTGTACCCTATTGTCAGAAAATTAAACAATCTTCAAACTATTAATACAACCATTCTTGTTTTAGCAAATAATAAGATTCACTTAAATTCGTGAGACACATCATAGGAGTATGATAAGTGTAGTGTTTTGAGATTATAAGATAATTCAAAACCAAAAATGGATCTTTGTAGAAATAAAACATTCTTAGGCAACTTTGAATGTATTTCATAATGGACCCAGTAATAACAAATATGTGTTGTTATAGATGTGGGACTTTCCGGAAAAGAAATTGTATTCTTGGAATGGTTATGGAAACAAAGTAAACACAAATGAAATTATGATTTCATCTATGTGATCTGAGTGGCGCAACGAAATTTGTCCAATGCCAAGGACTCACATAACAAAGGAAGAAAATATGATAAGATCATGATTTTTTCAGGATATTGTGTTTGCATAAAAGTAGTAGGATTCAAGAATGAATTTCACCAAGTTGTGGAATTAAGTCTTGATTCACTTGTCACATTAAAGTTAGTAATGACATACCTACAAAATACAAGGATTAAATGTGAAGCATAAAAGGTTAATGAGAGTATAACTTAAAGTTATAAAATCTCCATTCAAGAAGGTCTTATTGAAAGGAGTATTCAATCTTCATAAGTGATGCTTGATCACATTGAAGGAATTAAGGAGGATTGAAAAGCTTGATTGGTCATGAAAGTATTTTCAAGAAGGAGCCATAATTGACTATATTGATAACAAGCTAAGATCCATGGATACAAAACTAGCGACCAATTTTATTGATGAACTTAGGCTATCATATCAATACTTGATTGAATGATGATTGTGATATTCACAATAATCATGAATTTTTGAGCGGCTAGTGAACGGTATTCCTTGAAAGTATTGGAATAATGATCAAGAAATAGAATAACGAATCTTAAGGTTTGAGTAAAATCTAAAATATTGGAATCTATGAAAGATAGGTTGTATTTTAGAGTATACATTGGAAGTCAAATGTTTCCTATAGAGAGGTATTCAAAGGTAGTTTGAATAAGTGCAAAGATAATAAGGATGTTCTTATTAAAGCAAGCCTTGGAGGAACATTGAATTTGATATTCAGCACATGAACATAAATTGAGAAATAAGATTTTCAATGTTTAGATCATTGGGATTGTTTCCATAAATATTTGTTTAAATGCTTGGCTAGATATATCCCAAGGATATCTTTGTTGAGAAATTTTCTGTTTTGGAATGAGTTTGAGAACTATTGAACAGAAAGGTTGAAAGATGTTTTTCATGGGTGGTTTATTGTAAAAACCATATGAAACAATTCAACAATGAAACTTGTTCATAAGGAGTTATTATGGAGAAAGTTTAGAGATTGGAAATCTCTAAGTAAATGAAATACCATAAAAGATATTTGCAGTATTATTCTAAATGAGTGAAACAATTTGCAATAAGGAGTTAAAAGTTATTTGGATACTATGAACATATTGCATACTTGTGTGGGTTGAAGCGTTCGTTTCAACAAAGCATGTTTCACTTGGTGAGAATTAAGGAGTTAGTTCAAGAGATAAGAAAGACAAAGCCTTGCTTAAACCACCTATGTGCAAAGAGTTACTTCATGGGAAGATGAAGGAATATCAATGAGTTGATATAAACGGAATTGCAAAGAAAAAGGATGAGTTTAGGAAACTCATTAAGAGCAAAAGGACGAACAGGCTAAAAGACTTTAAACGACACTTTCTCATGAGCAACATGATACATGATACATATGAGATATGTGGGTTGTGATCAAATAACTGCAAGCTAGATTATTTGGACTCTACTGCAAGTGGAAGACGGTTGGGAATATGCCCTAGAGGCAAATAATAAATAGTATTATTGCGGTATTCCCTGATTTTATAATCAGAGTTTTATACCATGCTATAACTGCATCAATACGGAACATTGGTACACGTGTGGTATGTAAACAAACCAGGTCCTATTAGTTTCATTGCTATTAGTCCATGTGTCAACTGATGGTCAAAGGTTCCTGATCATGAGTAGCACTGCTGGTTGAACATGGGGGGTTGTGATAGTGGAGAATATCACAGCTGACATTACCCAACGTATTGCAACAAAGATCAAAGCGTTCACATAGTTGCAATAACCAATGGCTTAGTACATATTCCGCTGACTGTGAGATGTTTCTCTATTCACCGTGTCAGGAAGTTACTTTGATTGCATCAGTAGGCCTCAACGTAACTGGGTGGTCTGGAAAGGTGTTTCTTAGGTAATGGATGGGCACGTTTGAGGCGTAGACATCAACAACGGGAATTTGTTCATCCTTATATATTGGATAGATACTTCGGGTCCACTTGGTAACAAATCATCTAACGCTGTGCAGCAAGTGACTAGGTCACGGGTGATGATGAGTTATGGAAATGAGTTAAGTCTCATTATGGCAACGAGATGGAACCAGGTGTCGGACAACGATGATCGCATCTCGGATAATGAAAGTATCGAGAACAAAGGGAATGAGTCGAAACGTTAAAGGGTCAGCGAACAAGATTGTCTTTTTCGTGGATGCCCGGGGGTCACTGTGGTCACTGATACATCCAAAACGTATCTACTTTCCCGAACACTTTTGCTATTATTTTGCCTCTAATTTGTGTATTTTGGATACAACTAACACGGGCTAACGCTGTTTTCAACAGAATTGCCCTGGTGTCTTATTTTTGTGCAGAAAATCAACTTTCAGGAAAATCCCCGGAAATAATTGCAATGGGCCTATTTTTACAGAAGACCCACGGAGCCAGAAGACGTGACGGAGGGGGGCCACGAGGCGCGCACACCACGTGGCGGCGCGGTGGGCCCATGGCCGCGCCGCCACATGGGGACGCCACCTCGGCCAGCCCCCGGCGCTCCCCTCTGGACTACTTAAAGCCTTTGACCTAAAAACGCACGGGGGTTCGACCAATTTTTCAGAAGACATCCAGAACTCCACCGCCATCGAAAACCCTATTTCGAGATCAGAAACTCCGTTCTGGCACCCTGCCGGGACGGGGAATTGGAGGAGATCATCGCCATCATCGCCACCGACGCCTCTCCATCGACCATCCATGTTTCCCCCATCCATGTGTGAGTAAATCCCTGCTGTAGGCTGAAGGGGATGTGATGAGGTCTAAGACCCCGTGTGAGGCCCGATCTTGCGGATTGACGTCGAAACCAAAGGGGAGATGGGAAAACGCGAGGAACACGAAGAACACGGTGATGAACACGAGGAACCCCGAGACTCACGCACGCACACCAACCCGATACACCCGATGCTTACCTCCGTGGCTCGATGGACCACGCCAATAGAATCTCCGTGGAAGAGACACGCGGTAGAATTCCCCGGAGAGAGATTGGGATTGGAGAGGAAGAGCTTGGGGAAGGAGAGAGAGTAACAAGTACTAGAATCTCCTTCAACAAGATCTAAGTCAACAACCAAGGTGCCTTGATTACAGAGGGATGATACCCAAGGGAGACTAAGCTCAAAGTTAGGGTTTGAGTTCAAAACAAGTCTAAGGGGTAAGGGAGGGGTCTAGGCTACTTATATAGGCATACATGGCCAGCAAGGGCGAACAGGTACGCGAATGGGTAACTTAGGCAGTTTGGTGGGTCATTCCCGTCAGATCCGGTTTGGGTCCGGTCTGACCGGGCCTGTGACCGGGCTGTCCGGTCCTGGGTCCGGTCTGACCGGGCCTATGACCGGGCTGTCCGGTCATGGGTCCGGTCGACCGGGCGCAAACCGGACATCTGCGAAGTTTCCGGTCTTCGTCCGCACGAGGGAGCTGCGCCCGGTTGGGCGCCCGGCTGACCGGGCTCGGGACCGGACGGCCCGGTTGTGGGTCCGGTCTGACCGGGTCCTGGACCGGCCAGGCTGGGCCTCTTCCTCCCGCCTCTACTTCCTCTTCCTTCTTCTCTTCTCTCCTTCTTCTTCTCCTCTTCCTTGCACCATGGGAGTTCCTTCTCTCTTGGTCCTTGTCGATGTCGGCACCTATAGACGCAATGATGATAGGCATGAGGTAGCATACCATTCAAGTTGGTGTTGAGGTCGACCATAGAGAGGAAAGGGTTCACCTTGACATATATGGCGGGGGTTTGTGTTGTTGGTCCACTTGGGGGACTCCTTGGCCATGGTGTAGCGTCGACGATAGGCGGGGCTGCACTTGACGGTCTTGAGGTGGAGGTGTCCGAAGGCCACCCCGCATCATCTCCCCCCTTGGGGAAGAGTCGTCCTCGACTCTTGTTCCTCCTCATCGATGAAGTAGTCCATGACGGGTGTCCCATGTTGTGGTAGAGGGATAAAGTCGTGGTCGAAGAAGAACTTGGGGAAAAACAACTTGCAAATGGAAAGCTTGTGGATGCCAATTTTGTGATCGGCGAACAAGAGGCTCTCAATAAAACACGAAGCATCAAGTCGTTTCTCCAAGAGGCATTTGGCAAAAATGGGAACCAAAAGAGTGT
Source organism: Lolium rigidum (assembly GCF_022539505.1). NCBI lineage: Eukaryota > Viridiplantae > Streptophyta > Magnoliopsida > Poales > Poaceae > Lolium > Lolium rigidum. Next base: position 214,761,765 of record NC_061510.1, read on the forward strand.
CGATGTATCCAAAATTTGGTGGGGCAAAAGTTTGTGCAAGTAAAGGTTTGCTTTGTAAAGTGTCAAAAATGTGCTGTGTAGCATTGTCCCACACAAATGGAACAATCAAAAGGCAAGTAATGGCGGCAAAATTGTGGGAAAAATTGTTATGTGCAATGGAAAAGAGATGGGAACTTCTAGCTTGTGAAAGTATGGTTGGCGTGAGCCAAGTATGAGTATCCTCAAGTATCAAAGAATCCATTTCAAATGCCATAGATAAAACGAGAAATCCAAAGAAGAGCAACTTTTTGTGTGACATGTGGCACAAGATGCATAAGGTGTCTCTCACATGTATGACATGGTCCTTGAGATTGTCGGAGTGTATGATGAAAGCATCAAGACATACAACAACCATTGTGCCAACAAGATGTGTCAAGCTATGTTGCATAAGAGGCCAAAGAGTTGACGAGGAGTTGGACCAAACCGGAAACTCGACAAGGCAAGTCGGAAACACATGAGGGCGAAGGCTTGTGGGAACATACCCTTTGGTGTGATTCCCGCGGGTTGGGTCCTTGTTGGGGTAGCTCTCAATTGCGCGTTTCGTGAGCTCATGCTCCGTGGCGGTGGAAGTTGTTGTACGGGTACCTATACACACAATAGAGAGAACAAAAAGCGTGTGTGCATGGTAGAGGAACACATCATCCATCATGATGTTCCATGTCTTGTGCACATCACCATTAGTGTCAATCAAGATAGTATGAAACGCATGGCGATGGTGCATATGGCAAGAAGGTGCATTCATGGCATGTGGTAACTCATGATCATCAAAAAGTGAGAAGGCTATGGGGGCCATCTCGTGGACAATGAAATAAGCATTCTTGCATACCAAGCATAAGAAAGAGCAATTGTTCGCAATCTTGGATGCAAGGATCATGGAAGAGTGTAAACATTTGGGGCAAAGCATGCGGAAGCTAATGTCATCCTTGTCATTATCATTGCAAGCAATACATGGTAAAGAGCAAGTGGTCGACATATTGCAAGCAATGGTGGAAAAATTGAAGCTCTCATAGCATGGCATGGTCATGGTATCACAAGCATTCACTTCCACATGATCAACAATGTTATCAAGCAAAGTATCACATGGGAAAATGAAAGTAGCATGTGACGTAGCAAATGTATCATCAAGATCATGCATGCACTCATAAGTCATCATGTCCACTAGTGGGATCATGGCATCATCAACACCTATGTTGTTACCTTTGTAGGCCGACTCATTTGAGGTAGGTGTTGTGGAAGTAGGAGGATCCATGTGGTCGACATGTCCATCTTGGAGCAAGCATGGTGAGATATCATCATCTTCATGCACCATGTACATCGTCTCCATGATCGGGAACTCATCCTCCGTGGAACCTAGTGCAACATAAGAAGACACAAACGAGGGAGAGGTTAAGGTGTTAGCCAAAGCGATGTCCTCCATGGACCTATCATCTACCTCTCGCAACTCACTTTGTGTATCACTCATGTCCTCCAAACGGAAGCACTCAAACTCACATATGGGGTGGAAGTCACTCAACTCACTATCACTCTCACTCAAGTGGGCTAAGTGGCTCTCATGCTCACATGGGATTGGTACCAACTCATCGATCAAGCATATAGGAGTAGGCTCGATGTTCTCATCTCCATGTGCCTCCTTGGTTGAAGGGAAGTTCCCATGCTCAACCATCTCAACTCCATGGCCTCCCAAGTCGTCCTCCATCGGTGGCGCCGTAGTGGCATGGAGAGCTAGGCTCGGATCCACATCATCCTTGCGTTGGCCTTGGAGGTCTTCATCTTGAAGTGTGGGCGCCGTAGGCTTCTTGGTGGCTTGGGCTTGTAGCTCGTCGAAGTGGAGCATGTCGGTGCTCGTCGATGTGCATTTCCATGCCATGTGACCCTTGGCCTTGCATACCTCACATAGGAGATTGGGACATTCCCGTGGAGGGTGGCCTTGTTGCTTGCACTTGTAGCATCGGAGTCCATAGGCATATGACGAGCTAGAGGCCATTGTGGTGGTGGCACAAGAGGTGGAAGTCGCCTCATGAGGAAGGTATGCGCGATGTGCACTTGCCATTCTTGGAGTGGTAGGCACCAAATGATGGTGTTTGTCGTCTTCATGTCGAGGATCTCGTCTTCGTGCATCATCACCATGGCTTGAGTGGTGCCGTCGAAGATTCGTGGAAGATGTTGGTCGATGGCGATCATGAAGTGGCTTGTGTCGGCGATGCTCATGGGGTGACATATGTCGATGGGAGCCATGCGACGGTGGTGGTCGACGACGATCATGAGAAGGTGTATGTCGATGACGATCCTTGACATGCCTAGAGGATAGCTCATGCGGCTTGGCATAGTGCTTGTGGCGCCTTGTGGAGTTTGGAGAAGAGTGTCGATGACGATCATGTTGGGGACGCTCTTGATGCTCCATATGATGAACTCGCCGTAGATGATCATGTGCATAAGCACTCTCATGGTGGCGCCTAGTGGAGCTCGGAGAAGTGTGTCGATGACGCTCATGATGGGGACGCTCTTGATGATTCATATGATGGTGCCATCGTGGAGGTCCTCTATCTTCATATGTAGCTCCATTGGCCAAGTAGGTGACTAGGTGAGGCTCCGCCATGGTGTCGATGTCGTAGGCGTGGCGTTGCTCCACCATGTCGTCCATGCTTGATGAGCCATTGTCGATGTAGAGCTCGTCGAAGTCGTCCTCAAAGTGGTGCTCCACCATGTCGTCCATGTCGATGATGCTTGGGGAGCCATGGTCGTTGTCGAGCTCCTCGATGTCGGAGATGTCGGTGATGCTTACGGAGCCATAGTCGGAGTAGAGCTCCACATGTTTCTCCACATCCGCGGTGCTTGAAGAGGAATCCTCCTCGAAGTTCTCCAAGTAGTCCTCCGTATCTTCTTCGTTACTATACATGTTAGCATGACAAGATCTATATGGTGTATGTTAGTGGAAGGAGACTACCTCGCACTCTTACCACGGTAAGATAGTATTGAGGCAATCCACCAAGCCGAAAGTAAGATCAAGTGTATCGGGAACACACGCAAAACCACACGCAAAAGCTAGCAAATATGGTGTTAGGCGAGTGTTGTGGAAAGCCAAAAGACAAATCCAAGATCGAGTATGTTGTTAAGAGTGGTGGAAATCCGAAAATCCAAAAGTTGATGCGAAGATCACTATAAACACGGAAAAAGGATGTGGAACACACACAAGAGATAATCGGGGTTAGTGCAACCAAAAAGTGAGCGGAAAAGTGTATGTGCGGATGCTCGGTGTCACAGTAACACAAGGAGAGTCAAAGCTTTGGTTGCAAAGGAAGAGACAACTAGATTCACACGCGGCCTCTCTTCTTGTATCTCTCTTTGCTTAAAAGCTTTTTCTCTTTTGTATATGTTGGCACTTGCACTCGTTGTATCTTTGGTGGCACTTGGACACTTTTGTATGTATGGATGTATGGGTGTATGGATGTATGGATGTATGGTGCTACTCGCACTCTTTTTGTGTTTTGGGGGCTTTTTCACGCACTATGTTAGTGTTAGCCTCGCTTTTGCTATCTTGCCACACGAGTGTTTGCTTGGATGCCTTACTCAACACGACACACACACCTCACAATGCGGGGCCACGTGCAATGTCTCGCAACACTAGACAAGCAATGCTCGATGGGATAGATCGCAAAAGGAAGAGGGGTTACAAGGTGAAAGCTGCAAGTTATACCTGCGATGGTGGTGGTGGTGGTGGAGATCGCCGGATGTCGAGGTCGAAGGAGGCGTTGCGTCGCCCGGTCGGAGGCCCGGTTGGACAGGCTCCTGGACCGGCTTGCCCGGTTTGACGCCGGTTGACCGGGTGCTGGGCCGGCTCGGCCGGTCGTGGGCCCGGTTGACCGGCTGCTCAACCGGATTTCGCGGGATGAGCTTTCTCTCTCCTGTTCTTCACGAAAACCAAGCCAAATCGACCAAATCGAAGGGAAACGATGGAATTGGAGGCTCAAAGTTGGGGAAATAGTAGATCAAGCACAACAACTCCAAATCCACGGACCAAAACCACTCAAAACGCAACCAAATCACAGATCGGTCAAGAGGCAATTTGGGGCTATTTTTGGGGATTTTTTGGAAAATTTTCTAGGGACGAAATCGGGTGGGTGGAGGGTCAAATCCGCGGAAACCAAAGGCTGCTGATACCATATGATGAGGTCTAAGACCCCGTGTGAGGCCCGATCTTGCGGATTGACGTCGAAACCAAAGGGGAGATGGGAAAACGCGAGGAACACGAAGAACACGGTGATGAACACGAGGAACCCCGAGACTCACGCACGCACACCAACCCGATACACCCGATGCTTACCTCCGTGGCTCGATGGACCACGCCAATAGAATCTCCGTGGAAGAGACACGCGGTAGAATTCCCCGGAGAGAGATTGGGATTGGAGAGGAAGAGCTTGGGGAAGGAGAGAGAGTAACAAGTACTAGAATCTCCTTCAACAAGATCTAAGTCAACAACCAAGGTGCCTTGATTACAGAGGGATGATACCCAAGGGAGACTAAGCTCAAAGTTAGGGTTTGAGTTCAAAACAAGTCTAAGGGGTAAGGGAGGGGTCTAGGCTACTTATATAGGCATACATGGCCAGCAAGGGCGAACAGGTACGCGAATGGGTAACTTAGGCAGTTTGGTGGGTCATTCCCGTCAGATCCGGTTTGGGTCCGGCTCGACCGGGCTCGTGACCGGGCTGTCCGGTCCTGGGTCCGGTCTGACCGGGCCTATGACCGGGCTGTCCGGTCATGGGTCCGGTCGACCGGGCGCAAACCGGACATCTGCGAAGTTTCCGGTCTTCGTCCGGTACGAGGGAGCTGCGCCCGGTTGGGCGCCCGGTTGACCGGGCCTGGGACCGGACGGCCCGGTTGTGGGTCCGGTCTGACAGGGTCCTGGACCGGCCAGGCTGGGCCTCTTCCTCCCGCCTCTACTTCCTCTTCCTTCTTCTCTTCTCTCCTTCTTCTTCTCCTCTTCCTTGCACCATGGGAGTTCCTTCTCTCTTGGTCCTTGTCGATGTCGGCACCTATAGACGCAATGATGATAGGCATGAGGTAGCATACCATTCAAGTTGGTGTTGAGGTCGACCATAGAGAGGAAAGGGTTCACCTTGACATATATGGCGGGGGTTTGTGTTGTTGGTCCACTTGGGGGACTCCTTGGCCATGGTGTAGCGTCGACGATAGGCGGGGCTGCACTTGACGGTCTTGAGGTGGAGGTGTCCGAAGGCCACCCCGCATCAGGATGGTAGGGATTGGATGAGATTGTTCATGTAATAGCCATAAGATTGTTAGGGCATGGTGCCTAGTATCCGTTGTTGGTACTTTTATGATATTGTTGCAACTTGTTATGCTGAATGCTTGTCACTTAGGGCCCGAGTGCCATGATTTCAGATCTGAACATGTTATTGATTCATGATGATATTCATTGTTTTATGATCTTAGCTGCAAGTTGTATAAACATATTGCTGTCCGGAACCCGAGGCCCCAAAGTGACAGAAATTGGGACAACCGGAGGGGAAGGCTGTGATATGAGGATCACATGTGTTCACGGAGTGTTAATGCTTTGCTCCGGTACTCTATTAAAAGGAGTACCTTAATTACCGATAGTTTCCCTAGAGGCCCGGCTACCACCGGCTGGTAGGACAAAAGATGTTGTGCAAGTTTCTCATTGTGAGCACGTACGACTATATACGAAACACATGCCTATGGTTATTTAGTACTTGGATACTGTTTTATTATTATCTGCAAATGCCTAGTCTTGATTATTACATGAGTTATCTTATCCATGCAGCGCCCGTTCATCCATCACTATGCCTACAATATTTTAATCCTGCTGTTTACTAAAATCACTACTGCTGTCTTTATTACACTTATGTTTATATTTCACTACTGCTACTGCTATAAAACTGTTGCTACTGATAAACTATTGCGAGCAAGTCTATTTCCAGGTGCAGCTGAATTGACAACTCCGCTGTTAAGGCTTACAAATATTCTTTGGCTCCCCTTGTGTCGAATCAATAATTTGGGTTTTACTTCCCTCGAAGACTGTTGCGATCCCCTATACTTGTGGGTCATCAGGACTCTTTTCTGGCGCCGTTGCCGGGGAGCATAGCTTTATTTGCAAGTTCACCTGAATTGATATTGTTCGCTGCAAATCCTCCATCATGGGTAAACCTCGCGATGCTAAAGTCACCATATTACCATCCACTACAAGAAAAGGTACAACTCTGAGTACCTCTGCTGCTCTTGATTCACCATTTGTGATAAGTCAACTTGTTTCACCACCACAAGCTTCACGTGTTGGTACTTCTGCTGAATCTGAAAATTCCTCTTATAATTTTGATGATGCTTCTACTCTGCTTGATGATAATGGTTCATTAGGTCCTTTTCTAGATGCTACAATTGCTAGGTCTAGACAAATTGAAAATACTGAAATTCCTAATGAAAATACTGTTACACTCGTTAATTCACCCGAGTCTCGTTGAACACTCTAGTGATGATCCCGATGAAGATTATGTGGAACTTGATGATGATTTTATTGATAAATGTAATGCTACTACTGGTGCAAGTAACATTAAAAAGCTTCTTGCACAACATGCTGTTAGATATAAAATGTCTCCTGATCCTAAATTTGCCACATCTCCTATAAACATTAAGGATAAGGATTATGATTTTTCTCTTGATTTATCTCATATATCTATTGTTGAGAAAACACCTTTTTGTGGTACTGAAAAAGAAAGTGTTGCAGAGCACATGAATGAGCTTTCTACTTTGAGTAGCTTGTTTTCTGATGATATCAAGAAGCGTACTTATTTTGTTGCTAAATTTTTTTCTCATTAAAGGATGATGCTAAAACTTGGTATAATAGTTTGCCTCCTGATTCTATTGATAGTCCAATTGGTTTGCTTGATGTTTTCTTTCGAAAATATTTTCCTGCTAGTGCTCAACATATTGCTTTGTAGAAAATTTATAGTTTTGACCAGGAAGATGGAGAGAAATTGCCTGAAGCTTGGGCAAGGTTTTGCTCTCTTCTTAGAGCTCGGCCTGGACATGATTTGGAAAAGCATGACTTACTTGATATATTTTATAGTGGACTAACCATTGAGTCTAGGGCATACCTGGATAGTTGTGCTTGGTTGTGTTTTCGGGAAAAGAACTCTAGACGAAGTCTGAAGAATTAATGGCTAGAATAAGCCAAAATCATGATGATTGGACTACACCTGAACCAACCCCAACACCAATATTGAAGAAGAGGGGTATGATTGAACTAAATGATGAAGATATGAGGGAAGCCAAGAAATCTCTTAAAGAGAAAGGTATTAGATCTGAAGATGTGAAGAATTTACCTCCCATAGAAGATTTATGTAAGATAATGATGGCGCATGAAGCACACGTCCGTTGGGAACCCCAAGAGGAAGGTGTGATGCGTACAACAGCAAGTTTCCCTCAGTAAGAAACCAAGGTTATCGAACCAGTAGGAGATGAAGGCCACGTGAAGGTTGTTGGTGAAGGAGTGTAGTGCGGCGCAACACCGGGGATTCCGGTGCCAACGTGGAACCTGCACAACACAATCACAATACTTTGCCCCAACTTAACAGTGAGGTTGTCAATCTCACCGGCTTGCTGAAAACAAAGGATTAAACGTATGGTGTGGAGAATGATGTTTGCTTGCGATGAACAACAGAGAACAGAGATTGCAGTAGATTGTATTTCAGATGTAAAAGAATGGACCGGGGTCCACAGTTCACTAGTGGTGTCTCTCCAATAAGATAAATAGCATGTTGGGTGAACAAATTACAGTTGGGAAATTGACAAATAGAGATGCACATACATATATCATGATGACTACTATGAGATTTAATTAGGGCATTACGACAAATAACATAGACCGCTATCCAACATGCATCTATGCCTAAAAAGTCCACCTTCGGGTTAGCATCCTCACCCCTTCCAGTATTAAGTTGCAAACAACAGACAATTGCATTAAGTACTGCGTGTAACGTAATCAACACAAATATCCTTAGACAAAGCATCGATGTTTTATCCCTAGTGGCAACAGCACATCCACAACCTTAGAACTTTCTGTCACTGTCCCAGATTCAATGGAGGCATCAACCCACTATCGAGTATAAATACTCCCTCTTGGAGTTACAAGTATCAACTTGGCCAGAGCCTCTACTAGCAACGGAGAGCATGCAAGAACATAAATAACACATATATGATAGATTGATAATCAACTTGACATAGTATTCAATATTCATCGGATCCCAACAAACGCAACATGTAGCATTACAAATAGATGATCTTGATCATGATAGGCAGCTCACAAGATCTAAACATGATAGCACAAGAGGAGAAGACAACCATCTAGCTACTGCTATGGACCCATAGTCCAAGGATGAACTACTCACGCATCAGTCCGGAGGCGGGCATGGTGATGTAGAGCCCTCCGGTGATGATTCCCCTCTCCGGCAGGGTGCCGGAGGCGATCTCCTGAATCCCCCGAGATGGGATTGGCGGCGGCGTCACAGTAACTTTTCTCGTATCGTGGCTCTCGGTAATAGGGTTTTCGCGACGGAGAGAATATATAGGCGAAGGGGCAGAGTCGGGAGGCGCCCGAGGGGCCCACCCCATAGGGCGGCGCGCCCAAGGGTGGGGCCGCGCCCCCTAGGGTGTGGCCGCCTTGTCGCCCCTCTTCGTCTCCTCTTCGGACTTCTGGAAGGCTCCGTGCAAAATAAGACCGTGGACTTTTGTTTCGTCCAATTCCGAGAATATTTCCTGTGTAGGATTTCTGAAACCAAAAACAGCAGAAAACAGAACTGGCGCTTCGGCATCTTGTTAATAGGTTAGTGCCGGAAAATGCATCAAAATGATGTAAAGTGTATATAAAACATGTGAGTATTGTCATATAACTAGCATGGAACATAAGAAATTATAGATACGTTTGAGACGTATCAAGCATCCCCAAGCTTAGTTCCTACTCGCCCTCGAGTAGGTAAACGATAACAAGGATAATTTCTGAAGTGACATGCTACTATCATAATCTTGATAAATACTATTGTAAAGCATATGAAGTGAATGAAGTGATTCGAAGCAATAGTAAAGATAATGACTAAACAACTGAATCATATAGCAAAGACTTTTCATGAATAGTACTTTCAAGACAAGTATCAATAAGTCTTACATAAGAGTTAACTCATCAAGCAATAGATTCTTAATAGAAGGTTTTGAAGCAACACAAAGGATGATTAAGTTTCAACAATTGCTTTCAACTTGTAACATGTATATCTCATGGATAGTTGTCAACATAAAGTAATATAACAAGTGCAATAGGTAAACATGTAAGAATCAATGTACACAGTTGACACAAGTGTTTGCTTCTAAGATAGAAAGAAGTAGGTAAACTGACTCAACATAAAGTAAAAGAAAGGCCCTTCGCAGAGGGAAGCATGGATAACTCATGTGCTAGAGCTTTTTTATTTTGAAAACATGGAAACAATTTTATCAACGGTAGTAATAATTCATATATGTTATGCATAAAACCTCTTATAAGTTGCAAGCCTCATGCATCGAATACCAATAGTGCCTGCACCTAGTCCTAATTAGCTCGGATTTCCATGGATTATCATTGCATTACATATGTTTCAACCAAGTGTCACAAAGGGGTACCTCTATGCCGCATGTTGATACGTCTCCGACGTATCAATAATTTCTTATGTTCCATGCCACATTATTGATGATATCTACATGTTTTATGCATACTTTATGTCATATTTATGCATTTTCCGGAACTAACCTATTAACGAGATGCCGAAGAGCCGCTTGTTGTTTTCTGCTGTTTTTGGTTTCGGAAATCCTAGTAAGGAAATATTCTCGGAATTGGACGAAATCAACGCCCGGGGGCCTATTTTTCCACGAAGCTTCCGGAAGACCGGAGGACTTACGAAGTGGGGCCACGAGGTGGTGCCACACTAGGGCGGCGCGGCCCAAGCCTTGGCCGCGCCGGCCTGTTGTGTGGGGCCCTCGTGTGCCCCCCTGACCTGCCCTTCCGCCTACATATAGTCTTCGTCGCGAAACCCCCAGTACCGAGAGCCACGATACGGAAAACCTTACTGAGACGCCGCCGCCGACAATCCCATCTCGGGGGATTCAGGAGATCGCCTCCGGCACCCTGCCGGAGAGGGGAATCATCTCCCGGAGGACTCTTCACCGCCATGATCGCCTCCGGAGTGATGAGTGAGTAGTTCACCCCTGGACTATGGGTCCATAGCAGTAGCTAGATGGTCGTCTTCTCCTTATGTGCTTCATTGTCGGATCTTGTGAGCTGCCTAACATGATCAAGATCATCTATCCGTAATGCTATATGTTGTGTTTGTCGGGATCCGATGGATAGAGAATATTATGTTATGTTGATTATCAATCTATTACCTATGTGTTGTTTATGATCTTGCATGCTCTCCGTTATTAGTAGAGGCTCGGCCAAGTTTTTACTCTTAACTCCAAGAGGGAGTATTTATGCTCGATAGTGGGTTCATGCCTCCATTAAATCTGGGACAAGTGACGGAAAGTTCTAAGGTTGTGGATGTGCTTGTTGCCACTAGGGATAAAACATTGATGCTATGTCCGAGGATGTAGTTATTGATTACATTACGCACCATACTTAATGCAATTCTCTCGTTGTTTGCAACTTAATACTGGAAGGGGTTCGGATGATAACCTGAAGGTGGACTTTTTAGGCATAGATGCATGCTGGATAGCGGTCTATGTACTTTGTCGTAATGCCCAATTAAATCTCACTATACTCATCATATCATGTATGTGCATGGTCATGCCCTCTCTATTTGTTAATTGCCCGACTGTAATTTGTTCACCCAACATGCTATTTATCTTATGGGAGAGACACCTCTAGTGAACTGTGGACCCCGGTCCATTCTTTTACATTGAATACAATTTACTCGCAATACTTGTTCTACTCGTTTTCTCGCAAACAATCATCATCCACACTATACATCTAATCCTTTGTTACAGCAAGCCGGTGAGATTGACAACCTCACTGTTTCGTTGGGGCAAAGTACTTTGGTTGTGTTGTGCAGGTTCCACGTTGGCGCCGGAATCCCTGGTGTTGCGCCGCACTACATCCCGCCGCCATCAAACTTCGACGTGCTTCTTGACTCCTACTGGTTCTATAAACCTTGGTTTCTTACTGAGGGAAAACTTGCTGCTGTGCGCATCATACCTTCCTCTTGGGGTTCCCAACGGACGTGTTAACTACGCGCAATCAAGCCCTTTTTCTGGCGCCGTTGCCGGGGAACGAAGAAAAGTTACACCACAAAGATTTTCAACTCCCACATCAACAGCTCTTTTTCTGGCGCCGTTGCCGGGGAGATCAAGACACGCTGCAAGGGGAGTCTCCACAATCCAATCTCTTTACTTTGTTTTTGTCTTGCTTCATTTTATTTACTTTCTTGTTTGCTGCATTATATCAAAACACAAAAAAATTAGTTGCTAGTTTTACTTTATTTACTGTCTTGTTCTCTATATCAAAAACACAATTTTTTTTTACTTGCATTTTACTTTTGCTACCATGTCTAGTTCTGCACCTGTTACTTCTTCACCTGAGGAATTATTCTTCACTTTTAAACAAGGGGATGAGGAGAGTTTTAAAGATGCTTGGTCCAGAATTTTTACTTCTTATCGTAAAGCTGAACCTCAAATGACTCTAAGTTTGCTCCTTAGTAATTTTTATTTTGGTCTTATGATTCGCTATAGATATGCCTTGGATGCTGTAATGGGAGGAGATTTCCTTCATTGCAATGGGGATCAAGATTTTAATGCCATAAAGAAGTTGGTTGCATCACATGATTCAGCTAATAACTTTGATTCAGCCCTTATTAGCATTTATAATAGATTAAACACTCTTGAGACAAGTGCATCTCGCTTGAATGAAAATTATAGATATGTTCGTAACCGTCTTGATCAAGTTTTAGTGAACTCTGAACCTTCATTATGGGATCCTACTATTAAAATTGTTATCGGTGACCAAACTCTTCATGCCAATTGTGATATTATGTCTGAATTTTGCCTAATGCCTAAGAGTATTCATGAATCTTTGAAACTTTGGGGATTCGTTGAAGGGGGAGAAGGAACCCTAAAATTCACCTCTACACCCGGGGGTAGACATATATTCCCTAATCAAAGAGTAATAAAAAGAACAAGAAAGGTAAGGGTAAAGCCCAAGGTAATGTTGATGCTTCATCTCTTGATAACACTTGATATACACTTTCTGCGCCTAGCTGAAAGGCGTTAAAGAAAAGCGCTTATGAGAGACAACCCATGTTTTTACTACAGTACTTTTATTTTATATTTGAGTCTTGGAAGTTGTTACTACTGTAGAAACCTCTCCTTATCTTAGTTTTGTGCATTGTTGTGCCAAGAAAAGTCGTTGATAGTAAGGTTCATACTAGATTTGGATTACTGCGCAGAAACAGATTTCTTTGCTGTCACGAATCTGGGCCTAATTCTCTGTTGGTAACTCAGAAAATTATGCCAATTTACGTGAGTGATCCTCAGATATGTACGCAACTTTAATTCGATTTGTGCATTTTCATTTGAGCAAGTCTGGTGCCACTTTAAAATTCGTCTTTATGAACTGTTCTGTTTTGACAGATTCTGCCTTTTATTTCGCATTGCCTCTTTTGCTATGTTGGATGAATTTCTTTGTTCCATTAATGTCCAGTAGCTTTGTGCAATGTCCGAAGTGTTAAGAATGATTATGTCACCTCTGAACATGTAAATTTTTATTGTGCACTAACCCTCTAATGAGTTGTTTTGAGTTTGGTGTGGAGGAAGTTTTCAAGGATCAAGAGAGGGAAATGATACAATATGATCAAGGAGAGTGAAAGCTCTAAGCTTGGGGATGCCCCGGTGGTTCACCCCTGCATATTTTAAGAAGACTCAAGCGTCTAAGCTTGGGGATGCCCAAGGCATCCCCTTCTTCATCGACAACATTATCAGGTTCCTCCCTGAAACTATATTTTTATTCCATCACATCTTATGTACTTTGCTTGGAGCGTCGGTTTGTTTTTGTTTTTGTTTTTGTTTTTGTTGAATAAAATGGATCCTAGCATTCATTGTGTGGGAGAGAGACATGCTCCGCTGTTGCATATGGACAAATATGTCCTTAGGCTTTACTCATAATATTCATGGCGAAGGTTGAATCTTCTTCGTTAAATTGTTATATGGTTGGAATCGGGAAATGCTACATGTAGTAATTCTAAAATGTCATGAATAATTTGATACTTGGCAATTGTTGTGCTCATGTTTAAGCTCTTGCATCATATACTTTGCACCTATTAATGAAGAAATACATAGAGCTTACTAAAATTTGGTTTGCATAATTGGTCTCTCTAAAGTCTAGATAATTTCTAGTATTGAGTTTTGAACAACAAGGAAGACGGTGTAGAGTCTTATAATGTTTACAATATGTCTTTTATGTAAGTTTTGCTGCACCGGTTCATCCTTGTGTTTGTTTCAAATAACTTTGCTAGCCTAAAACCTTGTATCGAGAGGGAATACTTCTCATGCACCCAAAATCCTTGAGCCAACCACTATGCCATTTGTGTCCACCATACCTACCTACTACATGGTATTTCTCCGCCATTCCAAAGTAAATTGCTTGAGTGCTACCTTTAAAACTTCCATTCTTTACCTTTGCAATATATAGCTCATGGGACAAATAGTTTAAAAACTATTGTGGTATTGAATATGTACTTATGCACTTTATCTCTTATTAAGTTGTTTGTTGTGCGATAACCATGTTCCTGGGGACGCCATCAACTACTCTTTGTTGAATATCATGTGAGTTGCTATGCATGTCCGTCTTGTCCGAAGTAAGGGAGATTTACCACTCATTTAATGGTTAGAGCATGCATAATGTTAGAGAAGAACATTGGGCCGCTAACTAAAGCCATGAATCATGGTGGAAGTTTCAGTTTTGGACATATATCCTCAATCTCATATGAGAAAATTAATTGTTGCTACATGCTTATGCATTAAAGAGGAGTCCATTATCTGTTGTCTATGTTGTCCCGGTATGGATGTCTAAGTTGAGAATAATCAAAAGCGAGAAATCCAAATGCGAGCTTTCTCCTTAGACCTTTGTACAAGCGGCATAGAGGTACCCCTTTGTGACACTTGGTTCAAACATGTGTATTGCGATGATAATCCCGGTAATCCAAGCTAATTAGGACAAGGTGCGGGCACTATTAGTACACTATGCATGAGGCTTGCAACTTGTAAGATATAATTTACATAACACATATGCTTTATTACTACCGTTGACAAAATTGTTTCTTGTTTTCAAAACCAAAGCTCTAGCACAAATATAGCAATCAATGCTTCCCTCTGCGAAGGGCCTTTCTTTTACTTTTTTGTAGAGTCAGTTCACCTATCTCTTTCCACCTCAAGAAGCAAACACTTGTGTGAACTGTGCATTGATTCCTACATACTTGCATATTGCACTTGTTATATTACTTTACATTGACAATACCCATGAGATATACATGTTATAAGTTGAAAGCAACCGCTGAAACTCAATCTTCCTTTGTGTTGCTTCAATACCTTTACTTTGATTTATTGCTTTATGAGTTAACTCTTATGCAAGACTTATTGATGCTTGTCTTGAAAGTACTATTCATGAAAAGTATTTGCTTTGTGATTCATTTGTTTACTCATGTCATTACCATTGTTTTGATCGCTGCATTCATTACATATGCTTACAATAGTATGATCAAGGTTATGATGGCATGTCACTCCAGAAATTATCTTTGTTATCGTTTACCTGCTCGGGACGAGCAGGAACTAAGCTTGGGGATGCTGATACGTCTCCGACGTATCGATAATTTCTTATGTTCCATGCCACATTATTGATGATATCTACATTTTTTATGCATACTTTATGTCATATTTATGCATTTTCCGGCACTAACCTATTAACGAGATGCCGAAGAGCCAGTTGCTGTTTTCTGCTGTTTTTGGTTTCAGAAATCCTAGTAAGGAAATATTCTCGGAATTGGACGAAATCAACGCCCGGGGGCCTATTTTTCCACGAAGCTTCCAGAAGACCGGAGGACTTACGAAGTGGGGCCACGAGGTGGCGCCACACTAGGGCGGCGCGGCCCAAGCCTTGGCCGCGCCAGCCTGTTGTGTGGGGTCCTCGTGTGGCCCCCTGACCTGCCCTTCCACCTACATATAGTCTTCGTCGCGAAACCCCCAGTACCGAGAGCCACGATACGGAAAACCTTACTGAGACGCCGCCGCCGCCAATCCCATCTCGGGGGATTCGGGAGATCGCCTCCGGCACCCTGCCGGAGAGGGGAATCATCTCCCGGAGGACTCTTCACCGCCATGATCGCCTCCGGAGTGATGAGTGAGTAGTTCACCCCTGGACTATGGGTCCATAGCAGTAGCTAGATGGTCGTCTTCTCCTTATGTGCTTCATTGTCGGATCTTGTGAGCTGCCTAACATGATCAAGATCATCTATCTGTAATGCTATATGTTGTGTTTGTCGGGATTCAATGGATAGAGAATATTATGTTATGTTGATTATCAATCTATTACCTATGTGTTGTTTATGATCTTGCATGCTCTCCGTTATTAGTAGAGGCTCCGGCCAAGTTTTTACTCTTAACTCCAAGAGGGAGTATTTATGCTCGATAGTGGGTTCATGCCTCCATTAAATGCTGGGACGAGTGACAGAAAGTTCTAAGGTTGTGGATGTGCTGTTGCCACTAGGGATAAAACATTGATGCTATGTCCGAGGATGTAGTTATTGATTACATTACGCACCATACTTAATGCAATTGTCCGTTGTTTGCAACTTAATACCGAAAGGGGTTCGGATGATAACTCTGAAGGTGGACTTTTTAGGCATAGATGCATGCTTGGATAGCGGTCTATGTACTTTGTCGTAATGCCCAATTAAATCTCACTATACTCATCATATCATGTATGTGCATGGTCATGCCCTCTCTATTTGTCAATTGCCCGACTGTAATTTGTTCACCCAACATGCTATTTATCTTATGGGAGAGACACCTCTAGTGAACTGTGGACCCCGGTCCATTCTTTTACATTGAATACAATTTACTGCAATACTTGTTCTACGGTTTTCTGCAAACAATCATCATCCACACTATACATCTAATCCTTTGTTACAGCAAGCCGGTGAGATTGACAACCTCACTGTTTCGTTGGGGCAAAGTATTTTGGTTGTGTTGTGCAGGTTCCACGTTGGCGCCGGAATCACTGGTGTTGCGCCGCACTACATCCCGCCGCCATCAACCTTCGACGTGCTTCTTGACTCCTACTGGTTCGATAAACCTTGGTTTCTTACTGAGGGGAAACTTGCTGTTGTGCGCATCATACCTTCCTCTTGGGGTTCCCAACGGACGTGTTAACTACGCGCAATTAAGCCCTTTTTCTGGCGCCGTTGCCGGGGAACGAAGAAAAGTTACACCACAAAGATTTTCAACTCCCACATCAACAGCTCTTTTTCTGGCGCCGTTGCCGGGGAGATCAAGACACGCTGCAAGGGGAGTCTCCACAATCCAATCTCTTTACTTTGTTTTTGTCTTGCTTCATTTTATTTACTTTCTTGTTTGCTGCATTATATCAAAACACAAAAAAATTAGTTGCTAGTTTTACTTTATTTACTGTCTTGTTCTCTGTATCAAAAACACACAAAAAAAAAATTTACTTGCATTTTACTTTTGCTACCATGTCTAGTTCTGCACCTGTTACTTCTTCACCTGAGGAATTAGTCTTCACTCTTCTTGATCATAGTATATCATCCTCCTCTCTTGACCCTTGAAAACTTCTTCCACACCAAACTCAAAACAAACTCATTAGAGGGTCAGTGCATAATCAAAAATTCACATGTTCAGAGGGGACACAATCATTCTTAACACTTCTGGACATTACCCAAAGCTACTGAAAGTTAATGGAACAAAGAAATCCAGTCAACACAGTAAAAGAGGCAATGTGAAATAAAAGGCAGAATCTGTCAAAACAGAACAGTCTGTAAATACGAATTTTTTAGAGGCACTTAACAGGCTCAGATGAAAAAGCTCAAAACTAATGAAAGTTGCGTACATATCTGAGGATCACGCATGAATTTGTGCAGAATTTTACGAGTTTCCTACAGAGAGATCTACTCAAATTCGTGACAGGTAAAAATCTGTTTCTGCGCAGGAATCCAAATCTAGTATCAACTTTACTATCAGAGACTTTACTTGACACAACAATATTATAAGGAGAGGTTGCTACAGTAGTAACAACTTTCAAGACACAACAAAACAGTAATAAAAACATACATGGTTTATCTCCCAAGAAGTGCTTTTCTTTAACGCCTTTCAGCTAGGCGTAGAAAGTGCAAATCAAGTATTATCAAGAGAAGAAGCATCAACATCATAATTTTTTCTAATAATAGAATCAAAAGGAAACTTCATTCTCTTTCTAGGGAAGTGTTCCATACCTTTCTTGAGAGGGAATTGATACTTAATATTTCCTTCCTTCATATCAATAATAGCACCAACAGTTCGAAGAAAGGGTCTTGCCAAAATAATAGGACAAGATGCATTGCATTCGATATCCAAGACAACAAAATCAACGGGGACAAGGTTATTGTTAACCGTAATGTGAACATTATCAATCCTCCCCAAAGGTTTCTTTATAGAATTATCAGCAAGATTAACATCCAAATAACAATTTTTCAGTGGTGGCAAGTCAAGCATATCATAGAGTTTCTTAGGCATGACAGAAATACTTGCACCAAGATCACATAAAGCATTACAATCAAAATCATTGACTTTCATCTTAATGATGGGCTCCCAACCATCTTCCAACTTCCTAGGAATAGAAGTTTCAAGTTTTAATTTCTCTTCTCTAGCTTTAATGAGAGCATTTGTGATATGTTTTGTAAAGGCAAAATTTATAGCACGAGCATTAGGACTTCTAGCAAGTTTTTGTAAGAACTTAATAACTTCAGAGATATGACAACTATCAAAATCTAAACCATTATGATCTAAAGCATTCTGAAAAATTTCAGCACTTTTATCACAAACAGTTTCAACAGTTTCAGGCAATTTTGCACGCTTTGTACTAGGAGTAGAAACATTGCCAACACAAATTATTTTACCATTGATAGTAGGAGGTTTAGCAACATGTGAAGCATCAACATTACTAGTGGTGGTAATAGTCCAAACTTTAGCTACATGATTCTCTTTAGCAAGTTTTTCTTCTCTTTCCCACCTAGCATGCAATTCAGCCATCAATCTAATATTATCATTAATTCGAACTTGTATAGCGTTTGCTGTAGCAAATGACTTAATATCTTTATCTTCATTAGGCATAACTTTCAATTTTAAAAGATCAACATCAGCAGCAAAACTATCAACCTTAGAAGCAAGAATATCAATTTTACCAAGCTTTTCTTCAACAGATTTATTAAAAGCAGTTTGTGTACTAATAAGTTCTTTAAGCATGGCTTAAAGACCAGAGGGTGCACTCCTACTATTTTTGTAAGAATTACCATAAGAATTACCATAACCATTACCATTATTAGAAGGATATGGCCTATAGTTGTTACCAAAATTATTCCTATAAGCATTGTTGTTGAAATTACTATTTTTAATGAAATTCACATCAACATGCTCTTCTTGAGAAACCAATGAAGCTAAAGGAACATTATTAGGATCAACATTAGATCTACCATTAACAAGCATAGACATAATAACATCAACCTTATCACTCAAAGAGGAGGTTTCTTCAACAGAATTTACCTTCTTACCTTGAGGAGTCCTTTCGGTGTGCCATTCAGAGTGGTTGATCATCATATCATCAAGAAGTTTTGTTGCAGCACCCAAAGTGATGGACATAAAAGTACCTCCAACGAGCTGAATCCAATAGGTTCCTCGAAGAAAAATTTAATCCTGCATAGAAGGTTTGGATGATCATCCAAGTAGTTAGTCCATGGGTAGGGCAATTCTTCACCAAAGATTTCATTCTTTCCCATGCTTGGGCAACATGTTCATTATCCAATTGCTTAAAATTCATAATGCTACTTCTCAAAGATATAATTTTAGCAGGAGGATAATATCTACCAATGAAAGCATCTTTACATTTAGTCCATGAATCAATACTATTCTTAGGCAAAGATAGCAACCAATCTTTAGCTCTTCCTCTTAAGGAGAAAGGAAACAATTGCAGTTTTATAATATCCCCATCTACATCCTTATACTTTTGCATTTCACAAAGTTCAACAAAATTATTAAGATGGGCAGCAGCATCATCAGTACTAGCACCAGAAAATTGCTCTCTCATAACAAGATTTAGTAAAGCAGGTTTAATTTCATAAAATTCTGCTGTAGTAGCAGGTGGAGCAATAGGAGTGCATATAAAATCATTATTATTGGTGCTAGTGAAGTCACACAACTTAGTGTTCTCAGGAGTATTCATTTTAACAGTAATAAAGACAAGTAAAGCAAACTAAATAAAGTAAAGTAAAACAAGTAACTAATTTTTTTGTGTTTTTGATATAAGAAGCAAACAAAACAGAAAATGAAATAAAGTAAAGCAAGACAATAAACAAAGTAAAGAGATTGGATGTGAGAGACTCCCCTTGCAGCGTGTCTTGATCTCCCCGGCAACGGCGCCAGAAAAATGCTTGATGGCGCGTTGATGCGCGTGAGACACACGTCCGTTGGGAACCCCAAGAGGAAGGTGTGATGTGCACAGCAGTAAGTTTTCCCTCAGAAAGAAACCAAGGTTTATCGAACCAGTAGGATCCAAGAAGCACGTTGAAGGTTGTTGGTGGCGGAGTGTAGTGCGGCGCAACACCGGGGATTCCGGCGCCAACGTGGAACCCGCACAACACAATCACAGAACTTTGTCCCAACGTAACGGTGAGGTTGTCAATCTCACCGGCTTGCTGTAAACAAAGGATTAGATGTATAGTGTGGATGATGATGATTGTTTGCGAAGAACAGTAAAGAACAATTGCAGTAGATTGTATTTCAGATGTAAAGTATAGGACCTCGATCCACAGTTCACTAGTGGTGTCTCCCCCATAAGATAAACAGATGTTGGGTGAACAAATTACAGTTGGGCAATTGACAAATAAAAAAGGTATAACAATGCACATACATATATCATGATGAGTACTATGAGATTTAATCAGGGCATTACGACAAAGTACATAGACCGCTATCCAGCATGCATCTATGCCTAAATAGTCCACTTTCAGGTTATCATCCGAACCCCTTCCGGTATTAAGTTGCAAGCAACAAACAATTGCATTAAGTATGGTGCATAATGTAATCAACACAAATATCCTTAGACAAAGCATCGATGTTTTATCCCTAGTGGCAACAGCACATCCACAACCTTAGAACTTTATGTCGGTGTCCCGATTTAATGGAGGCATGAACCCACTATCGAGCATAAATACTCCCTCTTGGAGTCACAAGTATCAACTTGGCCGGAGCCTCTACTAGCAACGAGAGAGCATGCAAGAACATAAATAACATATATGATAGATTGATAATCAACTTGACATAGTATTCAATATTCATCGGATCCCAACAAACACAACATGTAGCATTACAAATAGATGATCTTGATCATGATAGGCAGCTCACAAGATCTAACATGATAGCACAATGAGGAGAAGACAACCATCTAGCTACTGCTATGGACCCATAGTCCTCGGGGTGGACTACTCACACATCGATCCGGAGGCGATCATGGCGATGAAGAGACCTCCGGGAGATGATTCCCCTCTCCGGCAGGGTGCCGGAGGCGATCTCCTGAATCCCCCGAGATGGGATTGGCGGCGGCTGCGTCTCTGGAAGGTTTTCCGTATCGTGGCTCTCGGTACTGGGGGTTTCGCGACGAAGACTATATGTAGGCGGAAGGGCAGGTCAGGAGGCGTCACGAGGGGCCCACACAGTAGGCCGGCGCGGCCAGGGCTTGGGCCGCGCTGCCCTAGCGTGTGGCCACCTCGTGGCCCCACTTCGTTTCCTCTTCGGACTTCTGGAAGCTTCGTGGAAAAATAGGCCCCTGGGCGTTGATTTCGTCCAATTCCGAGAATATTTTCTTACTAGGATTTCTGAAACCAAAAACAGCGAGAAAACAACAACCGGCTCTTCGGCATCTCGTCAATAGGTTAGTGCCGGAAAATGCATAATAATGACATATAATGTGTATAAAACATGTGAGTATCATCATAAAAGTAGCATGGAACATAAGAAATTATAGATACGTTTGGGACGTATCAAGCATCCCCAAGATTAGTTCCTACTCGCCCTCGAATAGGTAAACAATAACAAAGATAATTTCTGAAGTGACATGCTATCATAATTTTGATCATACTATTGTAAGCATATGAGATGAATGCAGCGATTCGAAGCAATGATGAAGATAATGAGTAAGCAAATGAATCATATAGCAAAGACTTTTCATGAATAGTACTTTCAAGACAAGCATCAATAAGACTTGCATAAGAGTTACTCATAAAGCAATAAATTCTAAGTAAAGGCATTGAAGCAACACAAAGGAAGATATAAGTTTCAGCGGTTGCTTTCAACTTCAACATATTTATCTCATGGATAATTGTCAACACAAAGTAATATAACAAATGCAATAGGTAAACATGTAAGAATCAATGCACACAATTTACACAAGTGTTTGCTTCTAAGATAGAAGGAATAGGTAAACTGACTCAACAATAAAGTAGAAGAAAGGCCCTTCGCAGAGGGAAGCATGGATTACTATTTTTGTGCTAGAGCTTTTCATTTTGAAAACATAGAAACAATTTTGTCAACGGTAGTAATAAACCATATGTGTTATGTATAAGACATCTTATAAGTTGCAAGCCTCATGCATAGTATACTAATAGTGCTCGCACCTTGTCCTAATTAGCTTGGATTAACACGGATTATCATTGCATAACGTATGTTTCAACCAAGTGTCACAAAGGGGTACCTCTATGCCGCCTGTACAAGGGTCTAAGGAGAAGGTTCACATTGGATTTCTCGCTTTTGATCATTCTCAACTTAGACACCCATACCGGGACAACATAGACAACGAGATAATGGACTCCTCTTTTAATTCTTAAGCATTCAACAACGAGATAATATTCTCATAAGAGATTGAGGTTTTGTGTCCAAACTGAAACTTCCACCATGATTCATGGCTTTAGTTAGCGGCCCAATGTTCTTCTCTAACAATATGCATACTCAAACCATTTGATCATGAAAATCGCCCTTACTTCAGACAAGACGAACATGCATAGCAACTCACATGATATTCAACAAAGTTAAAAGTTGATGGCGTCCCCAGAAACTTGGTTACCGCTCAACAAGCAACTTATTAAGAAATAAGACACATAAGTACATATTCTTCACCACAATAGTTTTTAAAGCTATTTGTCCCATGAGCTATATATTGTAAAGGCAAAGAATGGAAGTTTAAAGGTAGCACTCAAGTAATGTACTTTGGAATGGCGGAGAAATACCATGTGGTAGGTAGGTATGGTGGACACAAATGGCATAGTATTTGGCTCAAGGATTTGGATGCACGAGAAGAATTCCTCTCAATACAAGGCTAGGCTACCAAGGTTGTTTGAAGCAAACTCAAGTATAAAACGGTACAGCAAGACTCACATATGAACATATTGTAAGCATTATAAGACTTTACATCGTCTTCCTTGTTGTTCAAACACCTTAACTAGAAAATATCTAGACTCTAGAGATCAATCATGCAAACCAAATTTTAACAAGCTCTATGTAGTTCTTCATTAATAGGTACAAAGTACATGATGCAAGAGCTTAAACATGATCTATATGAGCACAACAATTTCCAAGTATCACATTATTCAAAACATTATACCATTTACCACATGCGGCATTTTCCGTTTCCAACCATATAACAATGAATGAAATAGTCCAACTTCCGCAATGAACATTAAAGATAAAGCTAAGAACACATGTGTTCATACGAAACAGCGGAGCGTGTCTCTCTCCCACATAAAGAATGCTAGGATCCGATCTTATTCAAACAAAACAAAAACAAAAACAAACAAACGCTCCAAGCAAAGCACATAAGATGTGACGGAATAAAAATATAGTTTCACTAGAGGAACCTGATAAGTTGTCGATGAAGAAGGGATGCCTTGGGCATCCCCAATCTTAGACGCTTGGGTCTTCTTAAAATATGCAGGGATGAACCACGGGGGCATCCCCAAGCTTAGACTCTTCACTCTTCTTGATCATATTGTATCATCCTCCTCTCTTGACCCTTGAAAACTTCCTCCACACCAAACTTAAAACAAACTCATTAGAGGGTCAGTGCATAAATTCATATATTCAGAGGTGACATAATCATTCTTAACACTTCTGGACATTGCACAAAGCTACTGAAAGTTAATCCATCAAACATAGCAAAACAGGCAATGCGAAATAAAAGGCAGAATCTGTCAAAACAGAACAATCCGTAAAGATGAATTTTTTAGAGGCACCAGAATTGCTCAGATGAAAATTCCCAAATTGAATGAAAGTTGCGTACATATCTGAGAATCACGCACGTAAATTGGCAGATTTTTCTGAGTTACCTACAGAGAACCACACCCAAATTCGTGACAGCAAGAAATCTGTTTCTGCGCAGTAATCCAAATCTAGTATTGACTTTACTATCAAAGACTTTACTTGGCACAACAATGCAATAAAATAAAGATAGGGAGAGGTTGCTAGAGTAGTAACAACTTCCAAGACTCAAATATAAAACAAAAGTGCAGAAGTAAAATAATGGGTTGTCTCCCATAAGCGCTTTTCTTTAACTCCTTTCAGCTAGGCGCAGAAAGTGTGAATCAAGTGTTATCAAGAGATGAAGCATTGACAGAGGAGTTTGGAGTTTTCTCAACTATACATTTTATCTTATCTATGTAAGTTTCAGAGGCTCATTTTTCATTATTCTTAGGCTTGCTATTCTCATCAAACAAATTTTCAGGAACAATCCAATCATAATTCTTTTCTAGTGCCTCGAACATTCCTACGAGCTTGCAAGGTATTGTTGTCTTAATCTTCCCACCATCATTAACATTATTAGTGTACCTTATTCTATCAATGTCCATCTTTTCAAGGGTACTAGCAAAGTTGGTGTAAGAGCCAAGCATTTTATATTTAATAAAGACTTTTCTAGCCTCTCTTGCTACACCACCAAATTCTTTAAGAAGGGTTTCTAAAACAAAATCTTTCTTTTCTCCTTCTTCCATATCACCGAGTGTAAGAAAAATATGTTGAATTATAGGATTGAGATTAAGAAACTTAGTTTCCAACATGTGTACTAAAGAAGCAACAACAATTTCATAAGTAGGAGCAAGTTCTACCAAGTGTCTATCTTCAAAATCTTCAGCTATACTAACATGAGTGAAGAAATCTTCTATATTATCTCTTCCAATTATAGACCCTTGGCCTACCGGTATGTCTTTTAGAGTGTACTTAGGAGGAAACATGATGAAATAAACAATAGGTAAATAAAGTAAATGCAAGTAACTAATTGTTTTGTGTTTTTAATATAGAGAACACAAACAAGATAGTAAATAAAGTAAAACTAGCAACTAATTTTTTTGTGTTTTGTTTTAGTGCAGCAAACAAAGTAGTAAATAAAATAAATCAAGACAAAAACAAAGTAAAGAGATTGGAAGTGGAGACTCACCTTGCAGCGTGTCTTGATCTCCCCGGCAACGGCGCCAGAAAACAGTCTTGATGCGCGTGAGACACACGTCCGTTGGGAACCCCAAGAGGAAGGTGTGATGTGCACAGCGAGTAAGTTTTCCCTCGAAAGAAACCAAGGTTTATCGAACCGAGTAGGAGCCAAGAAGCACGTTGAAGGTTGTTGGTGGCGGAGTGTAGTGCGGCGCAACACCGGGGATTCCGGCGCCAACGTGGAACCCGCACAACACAATCACAAGTACTTCGCCCCAACGTAACGGTGAGGTTGTCAATCTCACCGGCTTGCTGTAAACAAAGGATTAGATGTATAGTGTGGATGATGATGATTGTTTGTGAAGAACGAGTAAAGAACAATTGCAGTAGATTGTATTTCAGATGTAAAGAATAGGACCGGGGTCCACAGTTCACTAGTGGTGTCTCTCCCATAAGATAAACAGATGTTGGGTGAACAAATTACAGTTGGGAATTGACAAATAAAGAAGGCATAACAATGCACATACATATATCATGATGAGTACTATGAGATTTAATAAGGGCATTACGACAAAGTACATAGACCGCTATCCAGCATGCATCTATGCCTAAATAGTCCACTTTCAGGTTATCATCCGAACCCCTTCCGGTATTAAGTTGCAAGCAACAGACAATTGCATTAAGTATGGTGCGTAATGTAATCAACACAAATATCCTTAGACAAAGCATCGATGTTTTATCCCTAGTGGCAACAGCACATCCACAACCTTAGAACTTTCTGTCAGTGTCTCAGATTTAATGGAGGCATGAACCCACTATCGAGCATAAATACTCCCTCTTGGAGTCACAAGTATCAACTTGGCCAGAGCCTCTACTAGCATCGGAGAGCATGCAAGAACATAAATAACATATATGATAGATTGATAATAAACTTGACATAGTATTCAATATTCATCGGATCCCAACAAACACAACATGTAGCATTACAAATAGATGATCTTGATCATGATAGGCAGCTCACAAGATCTAACATGATAGCACAATGAGGAGAAGACAACCATCTAGCTACTGCTATGGACCCATAGTCCAGGGGTGGACTACTCACACATCGATCCGGAGGCGATCATGGCGATGAAGAGACCTCCGGGAGATGATTCCCCTCTCCGGCAGGGTGCCGGAGGCGATCTCCCGAATCCCCGAGATGGGATTGGCGGCGGCTGCGTCTCCGGAAGGTTTTCCGTATCGTGGCTCTCGGTACTGGGGGTTTCGCGACGAAGACTATATGTAGGCGGAAGGGCAGGTCAGGAGGCGTCACGAGGGGCCCACACAGTAGGCCGGCGCGGCCAGGGCTTGGGCCGCGCCACCCTAGCGTGTGGCCACCTCGTGGCCCCACTTCGTTTCCTCTTCGGACTTCTGGAAGCTTCGTGGAAAAATAGGCCCCTGGGTGTTGATTTCGTCCAATTCCGAGAATATTTTTTTACTAGGATTTCTGAAACCAAAAACAGCAGAAAACAACAACTGGCTCTTCGGCATCTCGTCAATAGGTTAGTGCCGGAAAATGCATAATAATGACATATAATGTGTATAAAACATGTGAGTATCATCATAAAAGTAGCATGGAACATAAGAAATTATAGATACGTTTGGGACGTATCACGCGTGAAGCACACGTCCGTTGGGAACCCCAAGAGGAAGGTGTGATGCGTACAGCAGCAAGTTTCCCTCAGTAAGAAACCAAGGTTATCGAACCAGTAGGAGATGAAGGCCACGTGAAGGTTGTTGGTGAAGTAGTGTAGTGCGGTGCAACACCAGGGATTCCGGCGCCAACGTGGAACCTGCACAACACAATCACAATACTTTGCCCCAACTTAACAGTGAGGTTGTCAATCTCACCGGCTTGCTGAAAACAAAGGATTAAACGTATGGTGTGGAGAATTATGTTTGCTTGTAGAAAAAAACAGAGAATAATGATTGTAGTAGATTGTATTTCAGATGTAAAAGAATGGACCGGGGTCCACAGTTCACTAGTGGTGTCTCTCCAATAAGATAAATAGCATGTTGGGTGAACAAATTACAGTTGGGCAATTGACAAATAGAGATGCACATACATATATCATGATGACTACTATGAGATTTAATTAGGGCATTACGACAAAGAACATAGACCGCTATCCAGACATGCATCTATGCCTAAAAAGTCCACCTTCGGGTTAGCATCCGCACCCCTTCCGAGTATTAAGTTGCAAACAACAGACAATTGCATTAAGTACTGCGCATAATGTAATCAACACAAATATCCTTAGACAAAGCATCGATGTTTTATCCCTAGTGGCAACAGCACATCCACAACCTTAGAACTTTCCGTCACTGTCCCAGATTCAATGGAGGCATGAACCCACTATCGAGCATAAATACTCCCTCTTGGAGTTACAAGTATCAACTTGGCCAGAGCCTCTACTAGCAACGGAGAGCATGCAAGAATATAAATAACACATATATGATAGATTGATAATCAACTTGACATAGTATTCAATATTCATCGGATCCCAACAAACGCAACATGTAGCATTACAAATAGATGATCTTGATCATGATAGGCAGCTCAAAAGATCTAAACATGATAGCACAAGAGGAGAAGACAACCATCTAGCTACTGCTATGGACCCATAGTCCAAGGATGAACTACTCACGCATCAGTCCGGAGGCGGGCATGGTGATGTAGAGCCCTCCGGTGATGATTCCCCTCTCTGGCAGGGTGCCGAAGGCGATCTCATGAATCCGCCGAGATGGGATTGGCGGCGGCGGCGTCACAGTAACTTTTCTCGTATCGTGGCTCTCGGTAATAGGGTTTTCGCGACAGAGAGAATATATAGGCGAAGGGGTAGAGTCGGGAGGCGCCCGAGGGGCCCACCCCATAGGGCGGCGCGCCCAAGGGTGGGGCCGCGCCCCCCTAGGGTGTGGCCGCCTCGTCGCCCCTCTTCGTCTCCTCTTCGGACTTCTGGAAGGCTCCGTGCAAAATAAGACCATGGGCTTTTGTTTCGTCCAATTCCGAGAATATTTCCTGTGTAGGATTTCTGAAACCAAAAACAGCAGAAAACAGGAACTGGCGCTTCGACATCTTGTTAATTGGTAAGTGC
Source organism: Lolium rigidum (assembly GCF_022539505.1). Classification (NCBI taxonomy): domain Eukaryota; kingdom Viridiplantae; phylum Streptophyta; class Magnoliopsida; order Poales; family Poaceae; genus Lolium; species Lolium rigidum. Next base: position 214,789,709 of record NC_061510.1, read on the forward strand.
CGGAAAATGCATCAAAATGATGTAAAGTGTATATAAAACATGTGAGTATTGTCATATAACTAGCATTGAACATAAGAAATTATAGATACGTTTGATACGTATCAGATAACTCCCCCTTCATCCACAATTGAGGTTCCAAAGAAGCTGGGAGACCCAGGTATACCGACTATCCCTTGTTCCATCAAGAATAATTTTGTTAGAACTGCTCAATGTGATTTGGGAGCAGGAGTTAGTGTTATGCCTTTTTCTCTTTACAAGAGACTTTATTTAGATAAGTTGATACCAACTGATATATCTTTGCAAATGGCTGATAAATCTACTGCTGTTCCTGTTGGTATATGTGAGGATGTTCCTGTTCAAGTTGCTAATAATTGCTTAATATTAATAGATTTTGTTGTGTTGGAAATGCCTGAAGATGATAATATGTCTATTATTCTTGGAAGACCTTTTCTTAACACTGCAGGGGCTGTTATTGATTGCAATAAAGGAAAAGTTACTTTCAATGTTGATGGCAAGGAGCATACTGTTTATTTTCCCAAGAAGATTGATAAAGTATATGGAGTTAATAAAATTTCTAATTTGAGAACTATCAAAGTGGGAGTTATTGATTGTCCTATATATGAGCCTAAAGAAGGATATCAAAATATTATGATTGGATCCATATCAATACAATATAAGGTAACATGATTGATTTGAGGTTTATTTCTTCTTATGTCATGTAAAATTTATTTGGTGGCAAGACTTGATCAACCTTGTTAACAAGTACATTTTAAATGCATGGAAGAGCTAAACAACATTTCTTTCTTTCTCCACACTTGTTTTACTTTCTGTAGTACTACTTGTTTTGCAAGATGCTTTAGTTGTTTAAAATTTTGAAAATCTTTTTCTGCCCCGAAACAATTATTTTAACACCCGAAATGTGCATTTTTCGAAGTTTTCAAAAATTTACAAAAATTATACCACTCGGTCCTATTTTTTAAATTGCAACCTGGGAGTGCCTCGGGCTGACCGGTGGGGCACCCCGTGGCTGCACCCCATGTGCCTGGCGCGGCCAGCATGGGGGCGCGCCGCCCCGTGGTGTGGGCCCCACCTGGCCCCCACTCACTCATCCACCTACCACTCCACTCTCTTCCACGGGAAAACACAACACCATTGTTCAAACCCGAGTTTCTTGCTGTTCTTGATCGAGATTTTTGATCTCCTTGCTCAGCCCATCTTTGCTGCTGAGATTTGGAGCATTTTTTCTCCGGTATGTGACTCCTCCGATTATCCAAATATAATTTTGTTTAGTTGAGTATATCTTGAGTATTTTGTTGTTGTAGGTGAAATGTTAAGTGATTTTGCATGCTTGTTCTAAGTTGTAAAAATTAGTTTTGATGCATGTTTAGTACTCTATCAAGTTCCTATAGTAGTCTCCCTCATTTATATGTCTCAAAATCAACTTTTATAATGTTTGTTGAAAAATTTCAGAAAAGGAAAATGCATAACCACACCTTTGGAGAAGTGTTTGAGAGGGATACGCCAAGAGTGGCAAGGCCTTCAAGGGAAACTACTCGAGTTAGGCGATCCTATGATGAGGATGTCATTGCACCTAGCTTTGAAGATGAAGAGGACAATGGGATTCCTAATGCTTCATCCTTTCCGTGCACTGACTTTTTGCGTAATGCAGGGCTACTTGATGACTTCTTGTTTCTCATTAATAGGGTGGGCTTGTCTACCTATATGGAAGATGAGAGTGATCAATTTTATATGCTAACTAAAATCTTTGTTGAAAGCTTTAAATTCAGCAACACACCTTTCACACCATCAGTTAAATTTAAGATTTATAATATGCCTATTACTATGAAATTGGGTGATTTTTGTGCTGCACTGGACATTACTCCTATAGGTACAGCGAAGAAGATCGAGAACCGCCCCAAAGCTTTGATGGAACTCTATCGAGACGTTACCAACGATGATGACCGTACCATTCAGCACGGCAAGATAAGGAACATTCAGCTCCCTGCCATTAGATATTTCACTTACTATCTTGCTACTAGAATTCTTGGTAGGGAGAACACTAGCAACATTTCTAGTTATCATCTTGCTTTTCTGGTTGCTGCACTTACTCGGAAGTACACCTTATCATCTTGGTGCTCTCATTGCTCGTCGCTTATCTAATAAGGGACCTATTTATGGAGGAATTGTTGCTTCACGTATTGTTGCATATCTAGGTCTTTCTGTTGATCCTAGTGATGAGAAATTAATTCCTATTAATCTTGATATTGCTGCTATGAAGGGTCACCAATTTGTCACAACTAACTCTAATTTAGAAAATATTGTCTGTAGAATGTTGTTTATTGACGGGGATGAGAGGGAAATCCCTTTGCCGCATGCCGATTTGTTCAGTGTTCGCAGGAGGCCGTGGTCGCGCTCCAAGGAGGAGGTGGATGAGCAGCTGAGGATACTTGGCTTTCACCAGCAGCACGACTCCGAGGACGCCGAGCCCTCTGACGGGTACACCGTCACGTATCCTGGTGCGTCCTCCAGCTTGTACCAAGGACAGGATCCTCCTTCATCATATTACGGTACCAATGACAGGATCCTCCTTCATCATATTACGGAGGCGCCACCTCATGGGCACCGTGGGGTTGATCTCCACTTAGGCCAAAAGCCTAAGCTTGGGGGAGGTACATCGACATCTCACTCATTTACATATCATATCTTGTCGGTACTTTGTATATCCATGTTTCGATTTTCTTTCTTTCTTTTTGTTGCTTGTTGTTTATTTCTGTTTTCCAAAACACGAAAAGACCAAAAATATTTCTGTTGTTTCTCTCTATTTATTTATTTAGTATTTAGTATTAGTTTGCTTAGTTTTTAATTCGGGTTGCTATTCAAATATCCAAAAAGATTTTGCTTTGTTTGCCTGTTTTCTTTTGTTCTTGTTTCCAATTCGAGAACACCAAAAATATTTTTTTGTTCTTCTTCAGTTTTGTAAAGTTTATTATGGAGTTCAGCGGTCTCCGGTGGTTGGAGCTTGGTTTTCATTTCATATTATTCAAGCCACACAAGTGAAAGGCAATAATGACGATCTACGACAACTTGACTGTGGTGAGAGGCTGGTATGAACTCTATTTATTTTCATTTTTGTACATATACTCATCCATGTGAGCTTGCTTAGTTGGTTCATGTGAGGTATATGTCATTTAATGAAAGTCTAGTAGTTCATGATCTCTCATGTTTAGCTCCAATTTATTAATAATGAGTAGCATGTCATAAATATTTGCTTGCATTGTTTTATTCATAGATAGGTATGACATTGTGGTATCCTCCTCTCGAATAATTCATTTGAATTGACTTGGCACATGCTCACGCATGCATATGACTGAAAAACAAAAGTCAATTAAGCCTCGACGATTTACTTTGCTTCAGAGTTCTTGTATCACTTTTATGCCTCCGTTAATTTTATTTTGTCGCAAGCATGATTATGACGGTTATTGCTCTCTTGATTGTCGCTTCCTAGTCTATTGCTAGCCCTCACTTGTACTGAGCGGGAATGCTGCTCGTGCTTCCAAATCCCTGAAAACCAAGTTATTCCAAAGTGTCCACCATAAATACCTATGCATGGCATTTCAAACCATTCCAAGTAAATTTTCATGTGCTACCTTTAAAACCTTCAAAGTACTTCGCAATTTGTGTCAATATTTTATAGCTCATGAGGAAGTATGTGGTGTTTTATCTTTCAATCTTGTCAGTCAGACTTTCACCAATGGACTAGTGGCATATACATCCGCTTATCCAATAATTTTGCAAAAAGAGATGGCAACGGGGTGCCCAGCCCCAATTAATTACAACTTTCATTAATAATTCTCTTCACATGTTTTGCCCTGATTTATCGATGACGCAACTTAATTTGCAAATAGACACTCCTCCATGGTATGTGAATGTTGGAAGGCACCCGAGGATTCGGTTAGCCATGGCTTGTGTAAGCAAAGGTTGGGAGGAGTGTCATCCATAATGAAACTAAAATACATGTGTAAACAAAAGAGAAGAGGGATGATCTACCTTATCGGTAGAGATAACGTCCTTCATGGGAGCCGCTCTTGAAAGTCTGGTTGACAAGGTAGTTAGAGTGCCCACTACCATTCGTTGACAACAACAAACACCTCTCAAAACAATTTTACTTCGTTTAAAAAATGAAAAGCTCTAGCACATGTTAATCCCCGGTTCCCTCTGCAAAGGGTCAATCTTTGACTTTTATGTTGAGTCACCATCCTTTCTTTGAGCACCTTCTTGAGAGTATAATTGTCATTCTTAGTGTAATATGTTTGTCCTAGAATATGGTTAACTATGGTATAATTTTGATGCTTTTATCTTTGATAATATTTACTTCTAGTCTTCCCATGAACTTCAGAGGTGCCTGGGCATTTATGTTTTTTCGTACAAATACGGGCAAGCGAGATACCACTTTATCATATCTTTTTATGAGCATTGCAATCCTCGCTGATAGATATGTTTCATGATGCTTATTATTAGTTTGTTGGTATCTTTTTCATAATTGACATAACTATTAGATGACTTTATTTGCATTTATCTTATTATGAATTGCCTAAGTACTCGTCCATATAATGAGAATATTTACATCATATGAGCAAATATGTCCATGAAAGTTCTTTTATCGCACTCAGTTGTTAACTTAATTGCTTGAGGAGAAGCAATAAGCTAAGCTTGGGGGGAGTTGATACGTCCAAAACGTATCTACTTTCCCGAACACTTTTGCTATTGTTTTGCCTCTAATTTGTGTATTTTGGATACAACTAACACGGACTAACGCTGTTTTCAGCAGAATTGCCCTGGTGTCTTATTTTTGTGCAGAAAATCAACTTTCAGGAAAATCCCCGGAAATAATTGCAATGGGCCTATTTTTACAGAAGACCCACGGAGCCAGAAGACGTGACGGAGGGGGGGGGGGCACGAGGCGCGCACACCACGTGGCGGCGCGGTGGGCCCATGGCCGCGCCGCCACATGGGGACACCACCTCGGCCAGCCCCCGACGCTCCCCTCTGGACTACTTAAAGCCCTTGACGTAAAAACGCACGGGGGTTCGACCAATTTTCCAGAAGACATCCAGAACTCCGCCGCCATCGAAAACCCTATTTCGGGATCAGAAACTCCGTTCTGGCACCCTGCTGGGACGGGGAATTGGAGGATATCATCGCCATCATCGCCACCGACGCCTCTCCATCGACCATCCATATTTCCCCCATCCATGTGTGAGTAAATCCCCACTGTAGGCTGAAGGGGATGGTAGGGATTGGATGAGATTGTTCATGTAATAGCCATAAGATTGTTAGGGCATGGTGCCTAGTATCCGCTGTTGGTACTTTTATGATATTGTTGCAACTTGTTATGCTTAATGCTTGTCACTTAGGGCCTGAGTGCCATGATTTTAGATCTGAACATGTTATTGATTCATGATGATATTCATTATTTTATGATCTTACCTGCAAGTTGTATACACATATTGTTGTCCAGAACCCGAGGCCTCAAAGTGACAGAAATTGGGACAACCGGAGGGGAAGGCTGTGATATGAGGATCACATGTGTTCATGGAGTGTTAATGCTTTGCTCCGGTACTCTATTAAAAGGAGTACCTTAATTACCAGTAGTTTCCCTAGAGGCCCGGCTGCCACCGGCTGGTAGGACAAAAGATGTTGTGCAAGTTTCTCATTGTGAGCACGTACGACTATATACGAAACACATGCCTATGGTTATTTAGTATTTGGATACTGTTTTATTATTATCTGCAAATGCCTAGTCTTGATTATTACATGAGTTATCTTATCCATGCAGCGCCCGTTCATCCATCCCTATGCCTATAGTATTTTAATCTTGTTGTTTACTAAAATCAGTACTGCTGTCTTTATTACACTGCTGCTTATATTTCACTACTGCTACTGCTATAAAACTGTTGCTACTGATAAACTATTGCAAGCAAGTCTGTTTCCGAGTGCAGCTGAATTGACAACTCCGCTGTTAAGGCTTACAAATATTCTTTGGCTCCCCTTGTGTCGAATCAATAAATTGGGTTTTATTTCCCTCGAAGACTATTGCGATCCCCTATACTTGTGGGTCATCAGTCGCCCAGGACCAAACTGTGATCAATTGGTTCAAGTGAGATAGTCTCCACCATGTCCGCAGTATTCCCGAACCCAAGGTAACACGCTGAAGGGTGCGATGCCGTGTAAGAGCATTGAGTAAGTGATCGAGAGAGTGATAGAGATCACAGGAGATAATATTGGAGAACACCGGAAAAGTTCCAAGGAGTCCGGGATAGTCCCAACGGAGTTCGAAGGAAATTTACAGAAGTCCAAAAGGAGTTTCGGTTAAGGAAATATTGAATAAATGGTAATTCTTAATTAAAGTAATAAATAAATAATTTATTTAATTTTGGCAGCCCTTTTAATTAAGTTGGCCAAATAGGCCCATAAGTGGAGGGGTCGGCCAGGTCAAAGGAGGGCCCAGCCGCCCCACCGACCTAGGGTTTGGTGGGGGCGGTGGGGGCTTGTCCCTCCTCCAAGTCGGCGCCCCCTCCCCTTGGCCGCCGCCCCTCTCCCCTCCCCCTATATAAAGGGGACACGTGGGGAGGGGAGAGGCACTCCACCTGCGCCCCAGTTGGCCCCCTCCTCCACCTCCACCTCCAGCGCCGCCGCCCCTCCAGTGCCACCGCCCCTCCTCTAGCCGACCTAGGGTTTCGGAACCCGCTTCGGATGTCTTCATCAACAACTCTTGTGCGGGAGAGTAATCCTCGCGTACGATCTTCGAGGGTACGTATCTTCGCACTTATCGTTACTGTATTACGGCATATAGATCTTGGAGTAGGAAAATCTAGTTGTGAATTTTTTTGTTTTCCGCTACGAATTCTAACACTTCTCTCCTTTGATCGCCGCCTCTCTGGTTGGAAGGCTCTTCTCTTATCTTCGGGAGGGCATCTAGTGTTATGTAATGCCATTTTAAAAAACCTTGCTACTTACTATATGTGCTGTTTTTTGCTACCTAAGAGTGTCATTGAAAGCATCGACAGGAGGCATGCGCTTTCATTTGGACCGGTAAGGATAAATGTTAGGGTGCACGCTGTCTAATTTCTTCGGATAAGGTTTTGTTGTCTAAGCACGAGGGGGGTTTTGGCATTTTTCAGGGATCTCCAACGGCAGAACATGTGTCTTCTACTAAACTTCATGCACAAAATACACCAAAGTGACTCTCTCCCATGGAAGGATTGGTTCCGGCGCCACTCGGGCCGGGATCTTGGAGATTTGCCCTCTACTCCCTCTTTTTTCGACAAGATTGTTCTTGCCTCCCCCTCTACAGGACTATGTTGGAATTATGCCCTAGAGGAAAATAATAATGTGTATTATTGGCGTATTACATAAAGTTCATAATCCAATTTTGGTATTGTGCTATAATTGTATTAAGCGGAAACATTAATACAAGTGTAATACTGAAACAACCAGGTCTCTAGCATCCTCTATTCAAGCTAGTTCAACAGGTTATTTCTGATCAAGGTTTCCTAATCATGGAGATAACGTTGGGGTCATATTCATTGGAGAATGATTTGATAGACATTCACCCAAGGAACAATCGTGTGTTCGTGATCATGTCACAGAAGTGTTCAACACTACGATGAAGGGAGCAATGTACATAGTTCTTAGACTGTGAGATATTACTTAGGTCACACCTTATGAAAGCCATGCTATCTGCTACCCAACACTGCAACGTAAAAGGGCGGTAATACATGAGTTGACTGCTTGGTGGAAGTAAGGGGTAGATACGGGATATCGAGATCAGGATTTTGTCCATCTGGTTAACGGATAGATACTCTGGGCCCACTCGGTGAGATCACATCTCTAATAGCTTGCAAGCATGTGACTAGATCACGGGAGAGGATGTGATATCACGGGAACGAGTAAACACATGTATGTCGATAACGAGAGAGAACCCAGTGTGGAGACACTAGTCTATCACATCTCGGACATACATAGTATCGCGAGACAAAAGCATATGATATAATGTTCACGGTTCAAAGTGAATTCTTAGACTTCAAGAAACCACAGGGGCCCTCATGGATTCCCAGGTCCCGCTGTTGGTCATTGATCGGCGACTGTGTCGACGGTCATGTCTGTAGGTTTCCCGAGCCGTCAGGGTGGCACGCTTAAGGCTATTCACGCTTTGGGATGTATTTCAGGTTGGTCAAATCAGTGAGTGGCAAGTCCGAAATAGTTTCGGAGTGGTGTCGGAAAAGTTCCGAAAGTTTCGATGCGATCATAGAAAGAGATATTGTTGTGACACAAGATACTGAAGTAGAAGAAAATACTAATATCGTTATGACACAAGATTACCAGCATGAGCAGACGACTTTTTTGGGGGTGCATTACGTCGCACATTCTACTACTTTTCACTAAGACAATATCATTCCACTTGTTAATTATGCCCATTCCACTGATTAATTATCCACTTTTACTTAAAGTAAAATTTGAGAAAATTTGTCTATCAATTTGAAATTTCAATTTATAACGGTGTTGTAAATTTTAAATTGTGTCTCCATTACAAAATATTTTTTGAAATTTCTAAACATTTAGGTTTGAGAGAATTTTCTAAAAGTTTGTGATAAAAACTGAAGCATGGTTTGAACTTTTGGTAAGATGAATATAAGATATATTCAAATATTACATTAGAACCACCCCTAGTTAGGATATTTCTTAGGGTGTATGTTTTAAAGATTTTTATCTTGATATTTAATTATATTAAAGTATATACATCGACATACATACATAGACAAACACTTATGCATCTACTACAGAATTTATTCCACCATGGACAGTATATTAGTTGAAAGTTTTGATTACAACATAGAATTATATTCTGAATAGAATATAAATTAGCACATGCAAATTATTGACTGATAATTATAACTTAATAACAAAGAATACTATGAATAATTTTCACAAACATTGTTATGTGGTTAATTATGACATATAACTAAATATTTTTGTGCTTATCAATAAGTACAATAGTTCAGTATAAAACAAATTCATTTTCAACGAGACCAAGTTTTGTTTGGACCGACACTGAACATGTTAATGAAGATTTGATACACGCTTAAGCATAGTTCTTATCTAGGAATGGTTGTTGCTCCCGGCATTGCAGTCATCACCCGTACTTGGTCATGCTCTGTGAGAATACTAGTAAAGAAGATCCACAACGTGTTTATGCATATTCTTCCGCTGGTGCCATAGTAAAGTCATTCCGGTATCATTCCTGGAGATTCATAGTGACTGCACCTATGTATTGGTGTCGAGGGTGCTCATCGGCAATGCTCTCCGATAGGGACTTAGGGTTAATGGAATCCTGCAAGCTGACACGGGACATCGGTTCACAGACAAGCGGGGAGAATGATTTACCCAGGTTCGGGGCTCTCGATGAGGTAAAACCCTTACGTCCTGCCTGTCTGTTCTTGATTATAATGATAATGGGTTACAATGGGGTGCCGAATAGTTCGGCTGAGATCTCGTCGAGATGGCTAAGTGATATGGTGACCTAGCTCTAAGCTTTTGGTGGCTAAGATTGCTAAGATCGATTGTGTCCCTCGGCAGCCCCTCTCCTGGCCTTTATATAGGAGGTCAAGTCTCAAGAGGTCTAACTGAGTACGACTAGGTTTACAGTAGATCTATCTCTAAACTTTCCTTGTTCGACTTCTTCCGTGTCTTGTACTTCAAGGAATCTTCCATCGCACCGTCCTAATGGCCCACCTTGCCATCGGGTACCTTCATGGTCCTCCAGCTAGACCATATAGGGTAGAGCAACATCGGTTACCCGAAGGGTAATGCCCACGTCAGTAGCCCCCGAGTGTCTAGCTGAAGATAATTCGGGTAGAGACTAAAGCATGCCTCCACCTAATATTCTTCTCCTTGATTATTCTTGTTCTTCTTGAATCTGCATCATCTTATTCTGTCGGGTGCGCGTCAGCGCTCCCGATGGGAGTAGCCCCCGAGTCTAGGTACGGATGCTTGCAATCCGTGCGTAGACTCAAGTTGTACCACTCGAACATTTTGCTCTGCCGAAGTTTTTCCGCAAGTCTTCGTAGTTCATCCGATATATTTTCCTCATGCAAGGGATAATGAGTAACGTGCCCAACTTTTGCTGGTTAACTGCCGATGGCAAAACAACGTTACCCTACACAGAATCAAGCCCCCGGGCATGATCCTGGAGTGCAATAAAGTTCTGTCGGGTGCGCATCCAGCGCTCCCGATGGGAGTAGCCCCCGAGTCTGGGCACGGGTATTTGCAACCGGGTGCAGACTCCAAGTCGAACAATTATCTCTTCCTTCAAGGCTTTTTCCTTCGAGTCTTCATTCTATCGGGTGCGCGTCTAGCGCTCCCGATGGGAGTAGCCCCCGAGTCTAAGTGCAGATGCTTTGCAATCTGTGCATAGACTCAAGTTCACCATCCGATACCTTTTTATTCCTTCGAATGCTTTGAGCATTCTTCATGACGTCATTGATGACGTTTTGCTAATATCTTGATTTTGACTGACAGGACGCGACCCGCTGGGCCTATTCTTTCTCTGTATGGCCCTGTTTTTAAGCAATATCCGCCCTTCTCGCACAGTTACCGAGGCGTCTCCTCGATTTCCACAATCTTTAATGGTAAAGATCCACTTAAAGAACTGGCAGCAACGACACGTGCCCACACAGCCCTCAAGTTCTCCCTTTCTTAAAATCTCCAAAGGGCGAAAATCTCTGATCTTCTCCACACTTGCCGTAGCGTCTCCTCGCCCTTCTTCTTCTTCCTTCCTTCACAACTGCTGCGCTGCCACCACCGCTTTTTCGATCTTCCCCAGATCTCGCAATGGTGAAGAAGAAGAGCCTTACTGCTGCCGCCAGTTCTACTAGCGGTAGCGCCGCCGCCAAATCCTCCTCGAATCTTCCGAAGGGGAGCGCTCCGGACGCTTCTCCCCCAGCTCCGGCGCCGCCAGCGCCGCCAGGCTCGATAGCCAAACCTGGGGATTGGATAGCGTCAACCATCACCAAGCGCGATGAGAAGAGATCCCGAAGCTTGGGGTTAATCTCCTCCGCCGAGGGGAATGTGATTTTTCCAGGTGCGATTTCTCGGCCCAATCTCCCTGCTGGCTTTACCGTGATGTTCCTGTCGTTCCTATATCGGGGTCTCTCGCTTCCTGCTCATGAATTCCTTCTTCACCTTCTGCGAACTTACGAAATCCAACTGTGGCAACTCACTCCTAACTCAATCCTTCACGTCGCCGTATTCATTACCCTCTGCGAGGCGTTTTTGGGCATTGAGCCTCATTTTGGATTGTGGAGAAAGATCTTTTATGTAAAGAGGTACATCAGTAGTAATGGATCTTTTGTCATCGGAGGAGTGGGGTTTGTGGCTCGTTCGGAGGTTAATTATTTCAATTTCCCAATGAGAGAATCCGTGCAAGGATGGAGACTGAAATCGTTTTATGTCAAGGATTCCTTGTCAACCGAGTCCCAGCTTCCTTGCTTTGCCGACGTCCTCGAAGCCAAGCCTAAGGATTCCTGGAAGAACATTCTCTCTCCCGACGAAAGGGCAGCAGCCGACGAATGATTTGCCAAATTTCTTCGAATCAAAGAGGTCGATGGCCAAACTATGGTTGGCACAGAGGTGGCAGCGGTGTTCCTGAAACGTCGAGTCTAACCAGTCATGGCCAGAGTTCGTCCAATGTGGTTGTATTCAGGTCCGAAGGATGAGACCAGGATTAATGTTGCCGAACTGTCGGAAAAGGAGCTACTTGATGAAGTCCGTCGCCTTACTTTCTTTAGTCAGGAAGACTCGATCCCATTGATATCTTCTTACACTCCTCTTGATGCCGATCATCCACCGCCAGAGGTAACTTCCCTTTCAATATTCTCATTATACTGTTTCTACTTAGTCAACATAATTACTATTATCCTTATTTGTTTTTCTCTTCGACAGATCCCCATAGTCTCTCGAAACTTGCACGATTCGCCAAATGATACTTCTAAGGGAAGAGGCTCCTCAGTACCTGTTGATTTTCACACTGTCGAGCACACAGGCCCAGAGAGCGAACACGACGATCCGATAGATTCTGAAACTGTTCACGCCGATGTTCCTCCCTCAGCCGATGATGCTTGCGACACAGAGGGATCAGTGCGTGATGATGACGCTGATCGTGATGCCTTTGTTAATCCAGCTGTAGAGGAGACTAGGGCTTCACCCGTGAAGAGATCAACCGGCGGCTTTGCCGACGAAGACGATCTCTTCGATATGTAAGCACCTTCTTCCCTGATGCCATATTTTGTCCCCTTATTTCTCGCATTCTTTTCATAACTTCTGTCAATCATTTCCTTTTTGTAGTGACGAAGGTTTCACTGAGCCTCCGTCTAAGAAAGCCAAATCTGGCGCTGCTCCACCGGACGTTGCGGCTTCCGAAGCTTCGGCTCCTAAGGTAGCCCCCGCGGCTCAGGCATCGACTGCTTCTTCCCTTTCCAAAGGGAAAGATGTTCCTCCAACTGCTGCCGCCACGACTCCTCCTTCTGTAAGTCCTTTTTGAGTACAACGCAAATTTCTTGGAGTGTGCCTTTTCTAATGATTCTTTGTAAAACATCCTTTTTCCTTAAGGACCTGCGAGGTGTTATTTCCTCTTTGGAGGCCTTCGCTTCCCAATTCACTTCTCTGGAGGCAGACAAGGTTCGACTGCAGAAGGAAGTTGAATCTTCTTCCTCGAAGTTGAACGGCGCAGTCAAGATAGCTGCCGAAGCTCGCCAAGAAATCGACTCCCTGAAGGGGGAACTGAGCAAGCTGAAGGAGAAGCTAAAGGAAGAAGAAGCGTCGAGGCTGGCTGCCGAAGCTCAGGCAGCTGAAAAAGATGAACTCCTTCGCCAGTCTTCATTAGCTTTGCTTGGTAATCTCTTTTATACTTCTCTGTCAATTATTGTACTTTACGAATTCGATCTTTTGCTAATGATCTTTTCCATTCTATTCTTTTGCAGAAGCCGCCAACATCCCTGCCAATGCCTTGGACAAAGTTCCAAATAACTCTCCTGCAAATGGTGTATCGATGACTCTCGCCTCCCACCAGCTTACGCGGGAGCTTCTCGAAAAGGGGAAAGGTGCCATGGCGCGGATGTACTCGATGATCTTCCCCAAGATCAAGCAAGACAAAACTCTAGGACAACTGATCGATGCCTTCGCAATTGACACCAAGGAGGTTATTGAGGTATTCAAACGTACTTCGCGTACCTATGGTGCCCTCCTTGCCTTCCAACTTATGATGGGTCACGGTTTTAAGGCTGACATCGAAGAAATGACTAAGGAGCTGCCAAAAGAGCAAGATGGGCAGTTCATTGATTTAAGCGCCTTCAAAACGTATGCCCTTAAGTGTGCTCGTCAGCTCCTTGAACTGGTTTCGTCAAGGAAGACATCGGCTGGCCCTAGTTTATCGACTCAGACCCAAGCCCTTTGATTTTTGTAACAAACTTTTCTTCGATCTGATGTGAAACATTGTTCTGTTGCAAAATGTATGTTTGTAATAAACTCCGTGCTAGCAATGTTGCTAGTACACCTTTATTATGACATTTTTACTTGCACTTCTCCCGATGGGAGTTACTTCGGATGCTCGAATTGACCCGATCCGTCATCCCTTTTAACGCTGTTTCTTGCAGGTTTTCCCAGTGCCCGCATTTGTTGACGACTCTTCGGGTGCTCTTCCTGAAGGTGACCGAATCCAACGTATGAAGGATCGGATCACTCAGATGGAAAATGATCTGCGCATCACTTATGCCTTAGCTGCTATTGTCAATAAGAAGAGCGAGATTGCGGTCGAAGTGGAGCGGTACGCTCTTACTGAACTGCATAAAGCTACCGAGAGTTTGAACTGTAAGTTCCTTGGTCCTTGCACTCTTTTGTAAACAATGCCTTGTCTGACCCTCATTGATTCTTTTGCCAGTCATAGCTTTGAACCGTGCGAAAGAGAACAAGCGGATTCACGAGCGTGTGCACGCATTGACCCAGCTGTCATCAGCCGAAGAAATTTTCTGGCGGGAACACTCGAAGGCTTCGATTGTCGCACAATTTCAGGATCGGGTTCAACAAGTCCACCATTTCTTCGACAAGTGCTACAAAGCCCTGAGGGTAGTTTGGAGGACTATGTTACCTTTAAACGCGATCCCCCCTACGCTGCTGACTCTGATGTCTGAGTTTGGGAATACCAAGAAGATTCGAGACTTGGTGCGAGCTCAGGTCTTCGCAGGGGCCAGGTTTACACTTGCCCTTGTGCTTGCACATTACCCCTCAGAAAATCTTCTTGCTATCGCCAACGCGGTTGGTGACTTGGAGACTCTGTATCCGAAGGTATTGCTGCCTGCCAATATAAATGTCGACAAGCTTGAGGAGTATTCGAAGGTACCTGAGGAAAGAGAAACTCCGCAAGGGTGATTTCAGAGATTAGGGCTGTTTTGTAAATAGGTTATTTTGGCTACTTCATCCAAGTGTTAGGATTGTTTAGCCGAAACTTTTTATTCGGTAGATACATGTATATGTACTTTTACCGTGTTGATGCCGTTGGCAAGTTTTGACGGAGCAAATCTTAATTGTCCATTTAAACGTTTTTCGTATTCGTTGGTCAACAAACGTTTGAGTGATCAGCTCGTGTTGCAGGTCTTGCTAAACCCGTTGTATGTGCAACTTTGCTTTCAACCGATGTATGTTTCGACAGTCACTCCGGAATATTTCGGGTACAATGATTCTGCCGATGAGCCCGTTGTTCTGTGATATTTCCATAAGTAAAATATCGAACGTGGGTTGTATTATGTGTATTTCCAAACTCTTGCTATTTTTGGCACTCGTAGAGGCATCTATAGCAGAGGGAAAGGTCATCGCCCTTGTTTTTTGCATCCTTTAGCACTCGTAGAGGCTTTTTCGGAACACAAACTTTTGCCGCGTACTACATTGCACCATCGTTCACCGAGGGGTGTAAGCAAAGGTTACGATGATGCGGATTAAGTGCTCCAAATTACTGCATGCTTATCAAGGGATCAAAATTGAAGTTCTCATTAATAAGGTAAACACGGTACTAAAGGGCGTAAAAAAAAGGGAAGCCCTGCTGAAAGTAAAAGAGAAAGCTAATCATTATTCGACTATTCTAAACAAGGAAGGGATTCTTCTTATCTTCAGGCTTGTCTACCGCGTTGACGGTTTTTGAAGCGTCGTTGACTGCAGTGGGGGTCTCGACAGCGATTGCCAATGTCTTGCTGTCTTGTAAGACTGCTGTGCCATCAATAACCGAGATTTTTGCTGCCGAAGCTTCTGGAGCAGGGTCGTCTGGCTTCTTCTTGGTCTCCCTGACATGTTTCTCCTCCTTAATTTCCCGTATCGATAGCTTGGGTGGAAGATCGATAATTTCTTGTTTTAACCCAAACTTTGCAGCAATCCTCTGAAAGTCGCGATCACAATTGTCCGAGCGTGAAAAACTTCCATAGACCGTGATGTTTGTCCCGTTGTTCCCATGCATTTTCATCTTGAGGTATGCGTAGTGCGGCACAGCCATGAACTTGGCATAAGCTGGTCTTCCGAGTATAGCGTGATACTGTGACTCCCAGTTCACTACTTCAAACTCGATCTTTTCCTTCCTGAAATTGTCGGTTTTGCCAAAGACAACGTTCAGGTAAACTTTGCCAAGAGAGTAGCCCGGTGCAGTTGGAAGAATCCCATGGAAGCAAGTGTCTGTTTCTTCTAACATCCTCATGGTGATCCCCATACTTTTGATTGTGTCGACGAATATCAGGTTTAGCCTGCTTCCACCATCCATGAAGAATTTGCTCATCTTGAACCCCCCGATTTGTGCCTCAACTACTAAGGCAGCGTATCCTGGTTTTGGTATGGTCATCGGGTGATCTGCTCGACTGAACGTAATGTTCTGAGAGGACCACTCGACATACTCGGGGATGTTCGCCATGATGCTTTCTGCCAGGTTAATCTCTCGGGTGAGCTTCTTCATTTCTCTTCTCGAGACACATGTCCTATGGATCATGCTCATCTGCCCACGCGGTGGTGGAAACGCCTCGTTGGGTTGATGAGGCTGAGCCTGCTGGACTTGATGTTGCGGTGGAGGTGGTGGTGGTGGTTGCTGGCCTGCCTGCTGGATGAGTTTCTGCATGTCAATGAACTGCCGACAGTCCCTGAGCAAGTGGCTCGACTTTGTTTTGCCGTCCTTAGAATCGACATACGATTGCAAGTAACAGGGGGCGTTGATCTGCTCAGCGTAAGGCAGTTCGGGAGTCCTCTGCTGCCGTGGTTTATAATTGCCACGGTTCCCAGAGTTGTTCCGATTACCGTCCTGTCGATCGTCTCTTATATCGTCATATCGATCGTCCTGCCGATCGGAGTACCCTGCAGCTACCAGGTTGTTGTCGTCATAGCTGTGGTTCTTCCTTCTCTTGTGACGATCCCTTCGACCACCCGAGTCGTGCTTCGGCTGGTCATCGTCTTCGTCGTCACTGCGCTGTCGCGACCTTCGCACGTTGTCCTCGCCATCAGCCCAGCTGTTGGCGATTTTCATTAACTTGGTTATGGTTTTTGGCTTTTTGCGTCCGAGTTCTTCTATGTAGCTTTCACGTCGGACGCCATCGCTGAAAGCGTTGATTGCTCTGTCGACAGATACATCTTCGGCAGCGTTTAGGAGTTTGGTGAATGATGCGTGCAGTTAACACACGTCCGTTGGGAACCCCAAGAGGAAGGTGTGATGCGTACAGTAGCAAGTTTTCCCTCAGTAAGAAACCAAGGTTTATCGAACCAGTAGGAGTCAAGGATCACGTGAAGGTCGTTGGTGACGGAGTGTAGTGCGGCGCAACACCAGGGATTCCGGTGCCAACGTGGAACCTGCACAACACAATCAAAGTACTTTGCCCCAACGTAACAGTGAGGTTGTCAATCTCACCGGCTTGCTGTAAACAAAGGATTAATTGTATAGTGTGGATGATGATGTTTGCTTGCGAAGAACAGTAAAGAACAATTGCAGTAGATTGTATTTCAGATGTAAAGAATGGACCGGGGTCCACAGTTCACTAGTGGTGTCTCTCCCATAAGATAAATAGCATGTTGGGTGAACAAATTACAGTTGGGCAATTGACAAATAAAGAAGGCATAACAATGCACATACATATATCATGATGAGTACTATGAGATTTAATCAGGGCATTACAACAAAGTACATAGACCGCTACCCAACATGCATCTATGCCTAAAAAGTCCACTTTCAGGTTATCATCCGAACCCCTTCCGGTATTAAGTTGCAAACAACAGACAATTGCATTAAGTATGGTGCGTAATGTAATCAACACAAATATCCTTAGACAAAGCATTGATGTTTTATCCCTAGTGGCAACAAGACATCCACAACCTTAGAACTTTGTGTCACTGTCCCAGATTCAATGGAGGCATGAACCCACTATCGAGCATAAGTACTCCCTCTTGGAGTTACAAGTATCAACTTGGCCAGAGCCTCTACTAGCAACGGAGAGCATGCAAGAACATAGACAACATATACGATAGATTGATAATCAACTTGACATAGTATTCAATATTCATCGGATCCCAACAAACACAACATGTAGCAATACAAATAGATGATCTTGATCATGATAGGCAGCTCACAAGATCTAACATGATAGCACAATGAGGAGAAGACAACCATCTAGCTACTGCTATGGACCCATAGTCCAGGGGTGAACTACTCACACATCGATCCGGAGGCGATCATGGCAATGAAGAGCCCTCCGGGAGATGATTCCCCTCTCCGGCAGGGTGCCAGAGGCGATCTCCTGAATCCCCCGAGATGGGATTGGCGGCGGCGGCGTCTCTGGAAGGTTTTCCGTATCGTGCCTCGTCGCCCCACTTCGTGATCCCTTCGGTCTTCTGGAAGCTTCATGGAAAAATAAGACCCTGGGCGTTGATTTCGTCCAATTCCGAGAATATTTCCTTTGTAGGATTTCTGAAACCAAAAACAGCGAGAAAACAAGCAATCGGCTCTTCGGCATCTCGTCAATAGGTTAGTGCTCGGAAAATGCATAATAATGACATATAATGTGTATAAAACATGTGAGTATCATCATAAAAGTAGCATGGAACATAAGAAATTATAGATACGTTTGAGACGTATCAAGCATCCCCAAGCTTAGTTCCTACTCGCCCTCGAGTAGGTAAACGATAACAAGGATAATTTCTGAAGTGACATGCTATCATAATCTTGATCAATACTATTGTAAAGCATATGAGATGAATGCAGCGATTCGAAGCAATGATGAAGACAATGAGTAAACAACTGAATCATATAGCAAAGACTTTTCATGAATAATACTTTCAAGACAAGCATCAATAAGACTTGCATAAGAGTTACTCATAAGGCAATAAATTCTTAGTAGAAAGCTTTGACACAACACAAAGGAAAATATAAGTTTCAGCGGTTGCTTTCAACTTCAACATGTATATCTCATGGATAATTGTCAACACAAAGTAATATAACAAGTGCAATAGGTAAACATGTAAGAATCAATGCACACAGGTGTTTTATTCTGAGATAGAAAGAATAGGTAAACTGACTCAACAATAAAGTAGAAGAATGGCCCTTCGCAGAGGGAAGCATGGATTACTATTTTTGTGCTAGAGCTTTTCATTTTGAAAACATAGAAACAATTTTGTCAACGGTAGTAATAAATCATATGTGTTATGTATAAGACATCCTATAAGTTGCAAGCCTCATGCATAGAATACTAATAGTGCCCGCACCTTGTCCTAATTAGCTTGGATTAACACGGATTATCATTGCATAACATATGTTTCAACCAAGTGTCACAAAGGGGTACCTCTATGCCGCCTGTACAGAGGTCTAAGTAGAAATTCGCATTGGATTTCTCGCTTTTGATTATTCTCAACTTAGACATCCATACCGGGACAACATAGACAACAGATAATAGACTCCTCTTTTAATGCATAAGCATTTAACAACAGATAAAATTCTCATAAGAGATTGAGGATTTGTGTCCAAACTGAAACTTCCACCATGATTCATGGCTTTAGTTAGCGGCCCAATATTCTTCTCTAACAATATGCATACTCAAACCATTTGATCATGAAAATCACCCTTACTTAAGACAAGACGAACATGCATAGCAACTCACATGATATTCAACAAAGGTAAAAGTTGATGGCGTCCCCGTAAACATGGTTACCGCTCAACAAGCAACTTATTAAGAAATAAGATACATAAGTACATATTCTTCACCACAATAGTTTTTAAGGCTATTTTCCCATGAGCTATGTATTGTAAAGGCAAAGAATAGAATTTTAAAGGTAGCACTCAAGTAATGTACTTTGGAATGGCATAGAAATACCATGTAGTAGGTAGGTATGGTGGACACAAATGGCATAGTTTTTGGCTCAAGGATTTGGATGCACGAGAAGAATTCCTCTCGATACAAGGCTAGGCTAGCATGGTTGTTTGAAGCAAACTCAAGTATAAATGGTACAGCAAGACTCACATATGAACATATTGTAAGCATTATAAGACTTTACATCATCTCTTTGTTGTTCAAACACCTTAACCATAAAATATCTAGACTCTAGAGACCAATCATGCAAACCAAATTTTAACAAGCTATATGTAGTTCTTCATTAATGGGTGCAAAGTACATGATGCAAGAGCTTAAACATGATCTATATGAGCACAACAATTGCCAAGTATCAAATTATTCAAGACATTATACCAATTACCACATGCAGCATTTTCCGTTTCCAACCATATATCAATGAACGAAGTAGTTCAACCTTCGCAATGAACATTAAGAATAAAGCTAAGAACACATGTGTTTATATGCAACAGCGGAGCGTGTCTCTCTCCCACACAAAGAATGCTAGGATCCGATTTTATTCAAACAAAACAAAAATAAAAACAAACAGACGCTCCAAGTAAAGCACATAAGATGTGATCGAATAAAAATATAGTTTCACTAGAGGTGACCCGATAAGTTGTCGATGAAGAAGGGGATGCCTTGGGCATCCCCAAGCTTAGATGCTTGAGTCTTCTTGAAATATGCAGGGATGAACCACGGGGGCATCCCCAAGCTTAGACTTTTCAATCTTCTTGATCATATTGTATCATCCTCCTCTCTTGACCCTTGAAAACTTCCTCCACACCAAACTCGAAACAAACTCATTAGAGGGTTAGTGTATAATTGAAAATTAATATATTCAGAGGAGACATAATCATTCTTAACACTTCTGGACATTGCACAAAGCTACTGAAAGTTAATGGAACAAAGAAATCCATCAAACATAGCAAAACAGGCAATGCGAAATAAAAGGCAGAATCTGTCAAAACAGAATAGTCCGTAAAGACAAATTTTTCTGGGGCACTTAACTTGCTCAGATGAAAAAGCTCAAATTGAATGAAAGTTGCGTACATATCTGAGGATCACGCACGTAAATTGGCAGATTTTTCTGAGTTACTTACAGAGAATTCTACTCAAATTCGTGACAGCAAAATCTGTTTCTGCGCAGCAATCCAAATCTAGTATTGACTTTACTATCAAAGACTTTACTTGGCACAACAATGCAATAAAATAAAGATAAGGAGATGTTGCTACAGTAGTAACAACTTCCAAGACTCAAATATAAAACAAAAGTGCAGAAGTAAAATGATGGGTTGTCTCCCATAAGCGCTTTTGTTTAACGCCTTTCAGCTAGGTGCAGAAAGTGTGAATCAAGTAACATCAAGAGATGAAGCATTAGCATTATTACCTCGGGCTTTACGCCTGCCCTTCTTATTCTTATTCTTATTCTTACTCTTTGGTTTAGGGAATACATGACCGCCTCCCGGTGTAGAGGTGAATTTTAGGGTGCCTTTTCCCACATCTATGGTTGCTCCCAATAGTTTCAACAGGGATCTTCCAAGTGTGATTTGTCATGTTCCTACACATTCAATAACAATATAATCAGTGGATACCGTTCTTCCAAGAATGGTTGTGAACACACCCTCGGCTATTCCCTTAGGAATTATGACAGAGTTATCAGTAAGAGTTATTCATTCTCCACCTTCAGTGAGTCCCCAAAGTGTCAAAGATTCATAAATACTTTCAGGCATAAGGCAAAATTCAGTCATAATATCACAACGGGCATTAAATTTTTTACAATCAATAATAATTTAATAGTAGGGTCCCACATTGAAGGTTCAGAGTTTACTAAAACATGATCAAGACGCTCACGAATCTAACTATACCTTTCTTTCAAGCAAGATGTATTTGTCTCAAGAGTGTTTAATCTATTATAAATACTAACAAGGGATGAATTAAAATTATTAGCTGAACTATATGATGCAACAAGTATAGGGGATCGCAACAGTCTTCGAGGGAAGTAAAACCCAAATTTATTGATTCGACACAAGGGGAGGTAAAGAATACTTATAAGCCTTAACAACTGAGTTGTCAATTCAGCTACACCTGGAAAAGCACTAGTA
>NC_061510.1:214811361-214823562 GCF_022539505.1 Lolium rigidum
CCGTCCGGTCCCCTCTCGACTTTCCGGAAGGTTCCGGGAAAAATAAGATCTTTGGCGTTGATTTCGTCCAATTCCGAGAATATTGCTCGAACAGCCTTTCTAGAACCAAAAACAACAGAAAACAACAACCGGCCCTTCGACATCTCGTTAATAGGTTAGTTCCATAAAATGCATAAAAACATTATAAAGTGCAAGCAAAACATGTAAGTATTGTCATAAAACAAGCATGGAACATCAGAAATTATAGGTACGTTGGAGACGTATCAATACTCCCTCTTGGAGTTACAAGTATCAACTTGGCGAGAGCCTCTACTAGCAACGGAGAGCATGCAAGAACATAAACAACATATATGATAGATTGATAATCAACTTGACATAGTATTCAATATTCATCGGATCCCAACAAACACAACATGTAGCATTACAAATAGATGATCTTGATCATGATAGGCACCTCACAAGATCTAACATGATAGCACAATGAGGAGAAGACAACCATCTAGCTACTGCTATGGACCCATAGTCCAGGGGTGAACTACTCACACATCGATCCGGAGGCGATCATGGCGATGAAGAGCCCTCCGGGAGATGATTCCCCTCTCCGGCAGGGTGCCGGAGGCGATCTCCTGAATCCCCCGAGATGGGATTGACGGCGGCGTCTCTGGAAGGTTTTCCGTATCGTGCCTCTTGGTACTGGGGGTTTCGCGACGAAGGCTTTAAGTAGGCGGAAGGGTAGGTTTAGGGGCGACACGAGGGCCCCACACGCCAGGGCGGCGCGGCCCAACCCTTGGCCGCGCGGCCCTAGTGTGGCGGCGCCTCATCGCCCCACTTCGTGATCCCTTCGGTCTTCTGGAAGCTTCGTGGAAAAATAAGACCCTGGGCGTTGATTTCGTCCAATTCCGAGAATATTTTCTTTGTAGGATTTCTGAAACCAAAAACAGCAGAAAACAGCAATCGGCTCTTCGGCATCTCGTCAATAGGTTAGTGTCGGAAAATGCATAATAATGACATATAATGTGTATAAAACATGTGAGTATCATCATAAAAGTAGCATGGAACATAAGAAATTATAGATACGTTTGAGACGTATTAGTGAATCTCCCGATGTATGAGCGCATCGATTCCTTCTGCTTTTGCTGGCAATTCCGTAACTCTTCAATCCCGACGGGTCTTTTGTATGTTGCTTGGAAATTGGCAACGAAGGCATCTACTAGGTCGTCCCTTGATTTGATGGAACCCTTCGGTAGACCCCTTAGCCAGGCTCGCGCTGAATCCTTTAGGTAAAGCTGCAAGCACTGCATTGCCGCTATCTGGTTCCCTTTGTGCAGAATCACAGTCTGCAGATAGTCGTCTATCCAGGATCTTGGTTCCTGCTGCCCATCATATTTGGCAGCGTCAATAGGGGTAGGTTTGAACTTTTTGGGTGGCATCGCCTCGCGGATTTTGTAGCTTAAACAATCGGCTCCCCTGAGCTCGCCGTCGTTCTCCTGATTCTCATCCGAAGAATCACTGTCATTCTCTTCCCTAGCGGCGCATCGCCGTCTTGCTTTGTCGATCCTGCTCTGGGTGATTTCATCCCGAGCATCTCTCGCATGATGCTTTGAGCCACTAGCCTGCAACGTGGTCTTTTCCTTTCGCGGAACTAGATTTTCTCCCAATATCGCTAGACTTTCTAGGGCACCTCGGTGGGCTTGATCCATGGATCCTTCAGGGCACTGGTTGATGAGGTATGCAGCAAGGTTGGTTGTTGCTCCTGCAACGGTTTTCGGCCGTGGCATGCCCGCTGTGTCCGTGGTCATAAAGGACTTGGTCAGGTTCGACGTTATTTCTCTAGCGTCATCTTCCGAGAGCCTGGATAGTCTCGACCGGTGCTTGCCTGCCCCCTGAGTATTTCGAGAGGCGCTCCCTTGCGAGCCTCTTTGTCGCTCGCTAGATCGGTCTGCCGCAGATAGGCGTCTCTCGAGGGTGGCTTGCTCTTTCGATAGGTGCTCCCGGTTTTTCTCTAGTATAGAGCGATAGGCGTTGAGGGTTCCAACCGAGGTTCCTGCGGGGAGCGGCGTGTTGTTAAGTACTGCTGCCTTGGCTGCTGCCCACTCCTCGTCCGCGATAGTGTAGTCGCTGTTGTGGTTGCTGGCGCTGTTTTCGAAACTTGCTCGTCTACTGGAACGAGGAGTATGATCTCCGTCTCCTCTGTGCCTTGTGTTTCCCGTGTTATTGGCGACATAAACCTGGTGGTGTGCGGCTCTCCGGGTGGTTCCTTGGACGATGCTGTCGACACTGTCCTCTCCCGATGAATACTGGGCATTGCAGATGAACGGTGTGTCGCTCGATCCTAGCCCGTGCCTGGTGTCGTAGTTCAAGCAGTAGTACGAAGTTAACTCCGAAGATGTGGGATTGTCGGATCCTACCGACATGGAAGACGCCGAACGGGGAGTCGAGGGCGCGAGTGAACTCGTCGAGCCTGTCAGACCAGCCGAAAGGTCGAGTGATGATGACGCGCTTGGACTCGTCGATCTGGAAGTGGGCGATTCCAGCAGCCGAAGGATTCCTTCCGCGTTGACGTTGTAGTGGACGCTGCCGAAGGTCATCTCCATGTTTCCTTGTAGATCTGACAAGGTTGAGCGGGAGGAATCATTGTGCGGGGTGAATTCATAGGAGCCGAATCGAATCGGGCTTCCCAGGTTTGGCGATGACGGTGTCGATGAAGTTGCCGGTGACATGACTGGATCTACCAATGATCGATCTTGTGCCGACAGGTTTCCCACAGACGGCGCCAATTGTCGAGGGTGCTCCTCGTCAATGCCCTCCGATAGGGGCTTAGGGTTGATGGAATCCTGCAAGCTGACACGAGACATCGGTTCACAGACAAGCGGGGAGAGCGATTTACCCAGGTTCGGGGCCCTCGATGAGGTAAAACCCTTACGTCCTGCCTGTCTGTTCTTGATTATAATGATAATGGGTTACAATGGGGTGCCGAATAGTTCGGCTGAGATCTCGTCGAGATGGCTAAGTGATATGGTGACCTAGCTCTAAGCTTTTGGTGGCTAAGATTGCTAAGATCGATTGTGTCCCTCGGCAGCCCCTCTCCTGGCCTTTATATAGGAGGCCAAGTCTCAAGAGGTCTAACCGAGTACGACTAGGTTTATAGTAGATCTATCTCTAAACTTTCCTTGTTCGACTCCTTCTGTGTCTTGTACTTCAAAGAATCTTCCGTCGCACCGTCCTAATGGCCCACCTTGCCATCGGGTACCTTCATGGGCCTCCAGCTAGACCATATAGGGTAGAGCAACATCGGTTACCCGAAGGGTAATGCCCACGTCAATTGGTGACTGAATGCAAGTTTTGCTGTGTGGATTCTTTATTGAACGCTTATGATATTGAATGCAGGTTTTGCTGTGTGGATTTTTTTTTTTGAGGTCAGAACACATATATTAATAAACAACAGGCCGCCTCATTAAAAACCTTCCAGTCCTCTTCGGTACCCTGGTAAGGAAAAGAGTGCGAAAGAAACCTGTTGTTTTCGAGATTACAAAGTGTTCAAACACAACCCACTAACCAAGGAGAGACTCACACTCCTCCCTAATCAACTCCAACACACATGTAGGAGCTGAAACACGTAGCATACCACTAGAACCAGACTTCCCTAACTGCGCAAGACCATGAGCCACATCATTGCTCGCCCTATCTACCTTCACAACTTTAATATCTTGGACGTGCTTCATCATAGGAAGTCCAGCTCAAGGAACGGTTCTGATCATGGCCTGATATTCCATGTACCACGCGGAGGCAATCTGTCTCCAGACTTGCTGGCCACTGAGGTAAATCAATGAGATGCCTTAGGCCTTCTAAGCATGCAAGGACTTCTGCTTCTTCTGCACTTGTGCATATAGGAACAATTTTTGCTGTGTGGATTTGTTACTGAATGCCTATGATATTCTCTATCTATTGTCATGATGTGATATAAGGGTTGGCGAGAAAGACACGCTTTGTTCATATCACACGCCCTTGCGGGTCTAACGCTAGCTAGTTGCATGACTATTATCATTCCAAGGGAGTCTCTTGCAGGCCCATGCTGAAGCTAGTTGATTACTATTCTCATTCCAAGATATGCATATGTATTGTATGACGTTCCCGGATAACTGAGAAGGTCAATGTTCATATTATTCTTCCACCCAGAAAAACGAATTGGATCCCGAGCTACATGGCTCCCTTAATTTCTTGAACTTTCAAAACTTGCTTTAAAAGTATCAAAAAAATTGTAGACGTAGATAATGATTTACTCTATCCAATACACAAAGTCTCAGCCCGAAATACTTAGTATTCTGGGCTCAACAAGAATGACAAAAGTCTGACAGAATTTGGTGGTTTGAAATCCGGCACTGATCACTACTCCAGCTGTCAATTTTGTGCAGACCAAAATACTAGGCATTTAGAGTTGAGACTTTTTCACAGTGGTATAGCACACTATTTTCTACATCTAGAGTTTTTTGTCTGAATTTTCTGAAACTTGAAATGAACATTTTTCGGACGATTCAAAAAAAAGGTTCCGTGTAGCCCGGGATCCAAATATCTGTACTGCTAGTTGGAGTTATGGATTTTGGAAATGCAGGTTTTCTTTTGTGTCTATAATTTTGCCGCTGATTGCACTTGTGCTTGATGTGTCACTTCATGAGCTCTCTTATATGTAGATGTTGCGGTTTGGATTGGCAACTGGATTATATATGCTCAGTCTTTATTCATGATGTGAAATTAGTTTTGCTGCCATGAAGGAAGCACACCCTATGCCATGTACTCGGAGTTCTACCGAATACGCCATTCATTTATAGATTCAAAAAGATGGATCGTGGCCGGTACTACTTTGCGACATGTAAAATTAAAATTCACGTTATAATCCGAGATGGAAAATTTGCACTTTCAAAGCTGATCCATGGCAAATGCATATTAAGACGCGTGATTGAATTAATTGGTGTGTGTATGTGGGGATGGGGGACACAAATTACTATCTATAAATGTTTAAAATAAAAATTTAACAAATTTCTACTATTATGTATTTTTGTTAGTCATGTCTAATTGTGGAAGAATTAAACTCCAGCTGGATGAATATTTCGGTTATGTTTAAAAAAAATATACAACAAACTGGCAAAACACACGGAGGATAAAGTTAATTCAAACAAACCAAAAAAATAATATAAAGATAATCAACTCAGAACATAATGATTGTTGTGCACAACAAATATGTATGTTGCGTATCTTATTATTTCAAATACAATAAATAATAAAGAATATCACTTATATCTTTTTTTATCATACTCTCACTTATATCTGGATCCATGTTTAATCAGTATGAATTTAATTGCATGGTATAGTTGAAAGATTACTAGATATATTTTATAGCCTGTATTGTAACGATAAGTCGCATCACTAGAGCAATTTCTGAAGTCGTTTGGTAAATTGCACGTAAGCACAACTAACTATGGTGATGCACCAACCACCCGCTCCTCGCGTCGCCTTCTCCGGGCGACCGAGGATCCCAAACCTAATCCCCGCTGCCACCACCCCCCTCACTGGCTCCCTCCCCTCGTCGCCCCCCGAGACGTCGCCGAACAAAGCCGGGCAGCGTTGATGAAGGGGGCGGCGGGGATTCATGTCTCTCGGCTTCCGCGCTATGGCTGTTAGAGTATAATGACCCGTCCTCCCTTTTAGATCGGTATTTTGGTTGCATTGGTTAGAGCATGCAGTTCTACATGGTATCAGAGCCAAGAGGTCTGCTGCTTGCGTGAGGCAGCTCCTTGTGACGGTAAAGCACACGTCCGTTGGGAACCCCAAGAGGAAGGTATGATGATTACAGCAGCGAGTTTTTCCTCAGTAAGAAACCAAGGTTTATCGAACCAGTAGGAGATGAAGGCCACGTGAAGGTTGTTGGTGAAGGAGTGTAGTGCGGCGCAACACCAGTGATTCCGGCGTCAACGTGGAACCTGCACAACACAATCAAACTACTTTGCCTCAACTTAACAGTGAGGTTGTCAATCTCACCGGCTTGCTGAAAACAAAGGATTAAACGTATGGTGTGGAGAATTATGTTTGCTTGTAGAAAACAACAGAGAATAATGATTGTAGTAGATTGTATTTCAGATGTAAAAGAATGGACCGGGGTCCACAGTTCACTAGTGGTGTCTCTCCAATAAGATAAATAGCATGTTGGGTGAACAAATTACAGTTGGGCAATTAACAGAATAGAGAAGCATATACATATCATGATGACTACTATGAGATTTACTTAGGGCATTACGACAAAGAACATAGACCGCCATCCAGCATGCATCTATGCCTAAAAAGTCTACCTTCGGGTTAGCATCCGCACCCCTTCCAGTATTAAGTTGCAAACAACAGACAATTGCATTAAGTACTGTGTGTGATGTAATCAACACAAATATCCTTAGACAAAGCATTGATGTTTTATCCCTAGTGGCAACAGCACATCCACAACCTTAGGGGTTGCTGTCACTGATGACCCACAAGTATAGGGGGAGTATCGTAGTACTTTTGATAAATAAGAGTGTCGAACCCAACGAGGAGCAGAAGGTGTTGACAAGCAGTTTCGATGAAGGATTCACTGTAAATGCTCACAGACAAGTATTCAGGGGGTTTTGATATAGCAGATAAATAAAGTACAAGTAAATAAAATGCGAGAGTAATAGTTGCAGCGAGTGGCCCAATCCTTTTTAGCACAAAGGACAAGCCGGTTTGTTTACTTATGATGACCAAACATTCTTGAGGACACACGGGAATTTAGTCTAGTGCTTTCGCTTCATATAGTTGATTAATCTTCATTGTTTTGATAAGTGTTGTGTGGGTGAACCTATGCTAATGCATCGCCCTTCCTAGGACTAATACATACTTGTGATTATACCCCTTGCAAGCATCCGCAAATACAAGAAAGTAATTAAGATAAATCTAACAACAACCTTAAACTCTGAGATCCTGCTATCCCTCCTGCATCGATATACCAACGGGGGTTCAGGTTGCTGTCACTCCAGCAACCCCACAATTAGCAAACGAATACAAGATGCATTCCCCTAGGCCCATAAAGGTGAAGTATCATGTAGTCGACGTTCACATGACACCACTAGAAGAATAACACCACAACTTAAATATCAAACCATTAAATATTACTCAACATAGTTCACTACTAACATTTAGACTTCACCCATGTCCTCAAGAACTAAACGAACTACTCACGAGACATCATATGGAACATGA
The DNA here is from genome assembly GCF_022539505.1 of Lolium rigidum. NCBI lineage: Eukaryota > Viridiplantae > Streptophyta > Magnoliopsida > Poales > Poaceae > Lolium > Lolium rigidum. The sequence continues at coordinate 214,818,622 of NC_061510.1, forward strand.
TCAGAGGTGATATGATGATGAATAACAATCTGAACATAAACCTTGGTTCAATGGTTTCACTCAATACCATCAATAACAAGGAGTAATCAATACCGGGAGAGTTTCCCCTATGAAATAATCAAGATTCAACCCTAGATGTTACAGCGGTGACGAGGTGCAGCGGTGGAGATGACGGTGACGGTGGTGGAGATGATGATGATGATGATCCCAATGAATTACAGCTCGATGACGGTGACGATGGCGTCGATTTCCCCCTCCGGGAGGGAATTTCCCCGGCGGATTTCAGCCTGCCGGAGAGCTCTTTTCTCTCTGGTGTTTTCCGCCCCGCAGAGGCGGCTGTGTCTCCTCGCGATTATCCCCAGTACCTTAGGTTTTCGGGTAGATGAAGTACGCGAAAGAGAGGCGGCCGAGGGGGGCTGTGGGCCCCCTCCCCACAAGGCGGCGCGGCTTGGGTGGAGCCCGCGCCGGCCTATGGGGGGGCCCATGGCGGCCCTCCTCGGCCCCTCCTTCTGGCTGGCTCCTTCTTCTGGAGAAATAAGACCTTCGGTGTAATTTCCGTCAGTTGTTGATCTTCAGAAATATTGCATTCTGACGGTGCTTTTTCCAGCAGAATCTTTACTCCGGTGAGTGATTCTCCAATAATCATGAAACATGCAAAATAGGTGAAATAACATAAGTATCACTTCTAAATATGAAATATATCAATGAATAACAGTAAATTATGATATAAAATAGTGATTCAAAATGGACGTATCAACTCCCCCAAGCTTAGACTTCGCTTGTCCCCAAGCGAAACTGAACTCAGTAAACAAGACCACATGTTTATGGAGTGAAGAGTCGATAAATAAAATACGGACAAGAAGCAGCACATTAATTCACACAAGACATTCTAGTGAACAACTTCCTCATATAATTCAACTTGAAACAAGTAGAAGGAAATCACAAATAAAGGTGCATAGGAAATCATAGTTGGTGATGGCAAACTTCGTTCTTGGTCAAAGAACAATTAACAGATTGTACTTATCTGTCGAGCAGCACTCTTATATTAAAGCTTATACGGCAAAACTTGCATACTCAATCATAATAATCTCCTCGTAATCATTGATAACTTTCAAAGCTATATTCATTCAGATAAAACTTGTACTAAACAAGGAAGAATAAAAAGGCATGATTAAATAGATCACAATATAGATGGTTGGATCACAACAACTCAATTGCTTGCTTAAGATGGAGGGAAATAGGTTTACTGACTCAACATGAAAGTAAAAGATAGGCCCTTCGCAGAGGGAAGCAGGGATTAAATCATGTGCTAGAGCTTTTTAAGTTTTGAAATTATATAGAGAGCATAAAAGTAAAGTTTGAGAGGTGTTTGTTGTTGTCAACGAATGGTAGTGGGCACTCTAACCCCCTTGCCAAACAGACCCTCAAAGAGAGGCTCCCATGAGGGACGTTATCTCTACCAGCAAGGTAGACCATCCCTCTTCTCTTGTTTACACATGTACTTTAGTTTTATTTATGGATGACACTCCTCCCAACCTTTGCTTTCACAAGCCATGGCTAACCGAATCCTCGGGTGCCTTCCAACATTTCACATACCACGGAGGAGTGTCTATTGCAAAATTAAGTTGCTTACTGATGAATCAGGACAAAACATGTGAAGAGAATTATTAATGAAGGTTAATTAATTGGGGCTGGGAACCCCGTTGCCAGCTCTTTTTGCAAAATTATTGGATAAGCGGATGTAGCCACTAGTCCATTAGTGAAAGTCTGCCCAACAAGATTGAAAGATAAGACACCACATACTTCCCCATGAGCTATAAAACATTGACACAAATAAGGGATGATAACTTTTTGAATTGTTTAAAGGTAGCACATGAAGTATTTACTTGTAGTGGCAGGGAAATACCACATAGTAGGTAGTTATGGTGGACACTGATGGCGTAGGTTTGGTTTAAAGGTTTGGATGCACGAGAAGCATTCCCTCTCAGCACAGATCTTTGGCCAGCAAGGTTGGTTAGCAAGCATAAGAGTTGAGGGAAACAAACAAATATACATGTGATAGAAACAAGCATGCATCTTTCTTGTAAGCACACATTTTTTTTAACTTTAGAATACTAAGCTCATAGCTAATCAAGAAAGAAAGATAATGAAACAACATATCTACATGTATTTCCTCTTTTCTACTTAAACTCAAAGTGTTGTTGCTATTGACCAATGCTAAGTTTGCCAAAACCAAATAGATTTACTCAATGCTCCCAAAGTGATACCAATACTAACAACAAGATCAATCTTATAATAGAGATTGCAAACTAAAATAAGGTGTGCAATATGTAAATGATAAAACTTCTCATTAATATTCCATAACGATGACTCACACCAAGGGATATAAAGATAACCAACTAAACAGAGATACTTCCACACTGCAACCATCTTATATGATAACTTCCCTACTCATGATATGATACTACTTGATAGTAAAAAGATAAAAGATAGTGATGATGTGATACCGCGGCACTCCCCCAAGGTTGGAACAAACCAAGGGGATGCAAATACCAATGATGAATTACTCCTTCGGTGGTGATGGTGAAACGACCCCAATGGGAGTGAGGAACCGCTCTAGCATCCTGCGAAGTCGGTTGTTCTCCTCCTGAAGTATCTCCACTTCCCTTCTCAGAACACGGTATTGATCACAAAACTCATCGGTAACCCGTAATGCTTCCTCCACAGCAGGGAAAGAGTTGAGGCTAGGAGCAGGTGGTAAAGGTCCCTGCAAGTTATGGGAAAAAGAACGTCCAGTGTTAACCGATCCCACCAAGATTGGCTTACTCCTCTCCATTCGCCGCTCTCTTTTTATTGATGACATCTCCTTCACTTCCTCCCTGACTTCTTTTAACTCGGGATCTTGAATATATTCCTCCAAAGGCCCCTTGTCCTTGTTGTTGGAGACTGATGTCTACGGGAGCTTCTATTCTTGTAGACAGTGTTGGGCCTCCAAGAGCAGAGGTTTGTAGAACAGCAGCAAGTTTCCCTTAAGTGGATCACCCAAGGTTTATCGAACTCAGGGAGGAAGAGGTCAAAGATATCCCTCTCATGCAACCCTGCAACCACAAAGCAAGAAGTCTCTTGTGTCCCCAACACACCTATTAGGTGAACTAGTTCGGCGAAGAGATAGTGAAATACAGGTGGTATGAATAAGTAGTAGCAACGACAACGGCACCAGAAAAGTTCTTTGCCCAGGACAGTAAACAAGCAGTAGTAACGCAGCAGTAGTAACGCAGCAGTACTAACGCAGTAAAACGATAAACAAGCAGCGATAGCGATATTTAGGAACAAGGCCTAGGGATTAGACTTTCACTAGTGGACACTCTCAACATTGATCACATAACAGAACAGATAAATGCATACTCTACACTCTTGTTGGATGATGAACACATTGCGTAGGATTACACGAACCCTCAATGCCGGAGTTAACAAGCTCCACAATAATGCTCATATTTTAGTAACCTTAGAGTGCAAGAAAGATCAACACGACTAAACCAAGTACTAACATAGCATGCACACTGTCACCTTCACGCCACGTAGGAGGAATAGATCATATCAATACTATCATAGCAATAGTTAACTTCACAATCTACAAGAGATCATGATCATAGCATACGCCAAGTACTAACACGGATGCACACTACTTGTCACCATTACATCGTGCAGGAGGAATAAACTACTTTAATAACACATCACTAGAGTAGCACATAGATAAATTGTGATACAAAACATATTGCAATAATAAAGAGATATAAATAAGCACTTCACTACGCCATTCATAACAGTGAGTAAGTATTCTGTGAAATATAGCCTAAGAGACCCACACGGTGCACACCCTGTCACCTTTACACACGTGGGACAAGGAGTCTCCGGAGATCACATAAGTAAAACTCTCTTGACTAGCATAGTGACATCTAGATTACAAGCATCATCATATGAATCTCAATCATGTAAGGCAGCTCATGAGATTATTGTATTGAAGTACATAGGAGAGAGATGAACCACATAGCTACCGGTACAGCCCAGAGCCTCGATGGAGAACTACTCCCTCCTCATGGGAGCAGCAGCGGTGATGAAGATGGCGGTGGAGATGGCAGCGGTGTCGATGGAGAAGCCTTCCGGGGGCACTTCCCCGCTCCGGCAGGGTGCCGGAACAGAGACTCCTTTCCCCCAGATCTTGACTTCGCGATGGCGGCGGCTCTGGAAGGTTTTCCGTATCGTGGTTTTTCCCCTCAGGGGTTTCGCAACGGAGGCTTTATATAGGCGAAGAGGCGGCGCAGGAGGGTCGAAGGGGTGGCCACACCATAGGCTGGCGCGGCCAGGGCCCAGGCCGCGCCACCCTATCATCCGGGGCCCACGGGGCCCCCTACGGCGGCTCTCGGGTGTTCCGGATGCTTCCGGTGAAAATAGGAACACTGGGTCTTCGTTTCGTCCAATTCCGAGAATATTTCGTTACTAGGATTTCGAAACCAAAAACAGCGAGAAAACGAGAGCGGCACTTCGGCATCTTGTTAATAGGTTAGTTCCAGAAAATGCACGAATATGACATAAAGTGTGCATAAAACATGTAGGTATCATCAATAATATGGCATAGAACATAAGAAATTATCGATACGTCGGAGACGTATCAGAGACCATGGTGCTTCTAGATCAAAAACAGATCCTGGCAGAAAACAGCTCGAAACAAAACACGACGAGAAAACAATATACGGACCTCCAGGGGTCCACGGGATTATATAGCAAAAAATTTCACGACAAAAGGAAAGTACCAGGTCGAAAACGAGTGGAAGAGTGACTCCGAGGGGCCGTCACCATAGGGCGGTGCGGCCAGGCTGGGGCCCGCACCGGCCTATGGGGGCACGCCCTCGTGCGTCTCCTCCACTCCGTTTCGATCTCGTA
>NC_061510.1:214823662-214857134 GCF_022539505.1 Lolium rigidum
CGGTGATCTCTTCAAGAAGATTGTGAAGAGGCCCGGGCTTCTCCTTCGTGGAGCTTGTGAAGTGGTTGTGGAGCTTGCCATCTCCGGAGCGGAGGAAAAGCTAACCATAAGGAAAGGGCCATTATCCTTCGTGGGTGTGGTTCGGAGAATAGGGTGAGCCTTCGTGGCGCGGGGAATCCTTCGTGGGACCTCCACTCCTCCAAACGTGACGTACCTTGTTGCAAAGCAAGGGAACACGGGAATACATCCTCGTCTCCGCGTGCCTCGGTTATTTCTATACCCGAGCTCTCTTTCCTTGTGATAGCCATCGTGCTTGAAGTACATATATCTTGCTATCACTTGTGCTACATATATCTTGTGCCTATCTTGCTTAGCTCTAGTTGCTATTGTCACACTTAGTTGAGCTTAGCATATTTAGGGTTTGTGCTTATAATCTAAACGATAGTTTAATTCCGCATTCTTACAAGACAAATCCGCAAGAATTTGTAATTGCCTATTCCCCCCCCCCCCCCCTCTAGGCGACATCTCGATCTTTCACTAGGTCCCCATTCGGCCGTCCGAATTAGACTACAAGGTAACCCTCAAGCTCGTCATCACTCAGTATGAGATAGAGAACTCGCCATGAATCTGCGGGAATCCACGCCGGCGTAGGGATGGCCTACCACGCCGCCGGTGACTCCACCGCGACAGACATCGCCTTGAGCGATGTGGCCTACACGTACACCACAACAGCACTAGCCATGGCCGTGGTCGATCTATATTTAGTTGGACAAGACGATGAATAGGCTACTGAATTTACCCGAATCAAACAGATAAAAAGCAATGGTAGGAAAATCGGTAATCGTTAAGTCCTCGATCGGCTTGGGAGTAGTGAATAATCAGATTTCGAAAGCTGATATAATCGATCGGCTATTAATCATTTCAACCTACACAAATGAGCACCCAAAACCGTATATATAAGAAAAAAACAAATATTATGTGGATCTCTATACGTCTGTCCTACTTTTAGAGCCCAAAATCCCATTAAAAAATATATGTTTCTCCTCTGTGACAAATGAACCACCAACCACTACCATTTTTCTTCCTTTCGCTTCTCCTCCTTTGCCCATCGAAGTTTCTCTTCTTCCACCACCTACCCCAGGGTATTGTCCCTCTTGCACCTCAACCACCTATCCTATTTGAAGGCATCTTGGAGCTCATCGACAAGCTCCTCAAGACAGTCAAGATCTTACATCCATGATCTGGTCGGCAACGGTGAGCAATAGTTCAGCGGTGGCGGGAATCGTGCTCTCCTGGAGGCGAGAATCAAGTTGAAGTTTCAAAACCTACTTGATTTGGACAGGGAAGCGGTTGGCCGGGCAATCTATGTTGAAAATTTTGCAACTTTATTGACCAAAGTGGACCAGTTAATCCGAAACATTCCTAATAATCCGGCTATCAAAGCAATTAATTAGGTTAAAAGATTAACACAAGTAATTAAAGGTAATCAGCATGGCCAGGCATCTAGTAGAAATTAATCGGTCTACTAATCGATGCATATATGTAGTAGAGATTTTTATATCAAGTAACATGTACCGAAGGGAGTTTTTTTTTTAACGAAGAATGTCTGTAGTATTTATTTGATGTGTGAAATAGATCTGCCCACTAAAGGAGAGTTTTTTTTTTGCGAATACCACTAAAGGAGAGTTGACCCTTGACATGTGGTTCTTTCACCGTCTGTTACGTGGAAGCGGTGCTCGTGATGGCTGCTCGTCGCCCTTCGCAAGCAATGATCGGTCACTGCTCTATATCGAGCAACGAACTTGAAATTTGATTGGGAAAAAAAAACGAAACTTGAAATTTGATTGGAAAAAAACGAAACTTGATTGGAAAAAAAACGAAACTTGAAATTTGATTGGAAAAAAAACGAAAAAGATTTCCGACCTACCGGATTCGAACCAGTGACCTAAGGATTTTTCTGCAACGCACTACAGTCCTCCGCTCTACCAACTGAGCTAAGGTCGGATGATGTTCAATAGACGACTTGGCGGAGTAATAGACGATCAGCAGAAGTGCAGAACATCCCCTCTCCTTTGCCATTCTGTTATGCCAGAATCCAAATAAGAAAGTAGTGTGATCATTCAGAGAATGCATAAATGTCAAGTGTAAGCTCGATCAGGTCGCCTTTGAGAGCACACAAAACTACAAACAAGCACGTTTTCTCTACAAAAATTTCAACTTTGTTCTGACATCAATCAGCTAGTAGTCCGTAAGCACGCAGACCAGAACTGCCGTTGCAATAAGGATTCACAAAATTACAATTATTTTGTCCAGTCGAATCTGCAAAAGAAAATTACAAGATGGCAGCAGAGATTTACCATGTCAACGCGTAAGTCCTATACTTTCCACGGCATTAGACACATAAGAGGCTGATGAGAGTCTCTTGTCGTATGGAGTACATATACGATATGAGCCTTTTAGAGCATGTCTAACAGGCCCCGTATTTTTTCGCCCCTTAAAACGCGAGTAGAGGGCCCTGTATTCAATTTTGATCGGCCGAAAACTCGTCCGAGCTAGCAGACCCCGTATCCCTAAACTGTAAAAGGGTATATTCTTAGCATATGCCAAATCAATTTTTCTTTTTTTTTTCTTTTTCTTCCTCCTCTCCTTCTTCCACCTCCAGCCACCCCCAGGCCCTGCCCGTCCCGGCCGGCCGCCGCCCCCCGCCGCCGCCCCTGCCCGCTGCCACCGGCCATGGGCCGGCCGCCCCCGTCCGCCCGCCCGCCCCCGCCTGCCCCCGCCCACCACGGCTCTGCCCGCCCCGACCACGCCCGCGCGTCCCTTGAGCGGCACCACCTCCAGCGCCCGGAAGTCGGCCACGTCCGCCCACTCCGCCGCCAGCTCGTGCAGCAGCCTCCGCGCCTCCTTGGGGATGCCCCGCCCGCCGCCTCGGCCTCCACCGGGCTCTGGCCCTCGATCGGGGAGTCTTCCGTGTCCAGGAATGGCGGGGAGAGGGATCTGCGTGCGTGCTGCAGAGCGGGACCGTACTCCGTCCGCGCCCCTGCATCTCCAACTTGGCCGCACCCGCAGCTGCCGCTCGCACCGCGCCGCGCCTCGCGCCTCGCGCGCTCCCCGCCGGTGTTGGCTCCGGCGCCATCGGCTGCACACGCGCCTGGCTGCTCCAACCGTCGCGATTTTCTGAAAGTTCAGCGCGCCACGAGTGGGGGGTTGGCCCTGTATTCAGCCTCCCGCCCCGTACAAGTAAGGGGCGAAGACTCACCCCGTAATCGAAAACAGCAAAAATCGGAGCAGGGGCCGTTTTTACGGGGTCTGCTAGACGGCCGGTAGAGCCGAAACCCGTATTTCGGCGGTTATTATACGGGTTTGGCCCTTTTATGGAGTCTGTTAGACCTGCTCTTAGGTAGAGGGCACCAAGGCCCAAGCTAGCATGGCAGCGATGGATTTGCTTCAGTAGCTTCACGCATCGCCAGCAGCGCCCTAAACATACACAAGCAGCAGTGCTGCAAAAATACAAAAATAAGCGAAAGGAACCACCAAGCCATCAGCCGATCAAGGCTCGTTAACAGACTACCGCCAATAAGATTAGCGGAAAACGATCTGATGTGCACAAGATTTTCTCTATGCGAATTTGCTTTCCAAGCTTGATACCTCCACTCGACTCTGAACTTTACGCGTGGTAATGCAATTATTAATACGGAGTACTGTTTACCAAATTGGCAACAACACTCTACTCAAAAACACGCACGCACACAGAATGCCATCAGAGCCTTTTTTTTTCCGAGCACACCATCAGATTAAGAAATACGGTTTTGCTATGTCTCGTTCAACTGAGATTTTCTTAACTCTAAGTCACTTACAAAAAAAAAATGCTTGAGTTGCACTTTTCTGTTACAAAAGTGCAATTGCATTTTTTTACCAGAAATATGCAACTGGACTGAGTTGCACTTTTCTTTGAAATGCAGTTGCACTTTTCTAAGTGACTGAGACTTAAGAAAATCTCAGTCAACTGAAACATAGACACACTCTAAGAAATATAGCAAGCAGTTCACCATCGATCTTGATGCATCAGCTTGACACAAAGGCGTAACTGCTTAAGACATCTAAATGTTGAATTGTATTTCAAGATGTAGTGATTTCATCGGAGAAGCTGGCCAGAATAGGAGCGGTGCATGGGAATGAAGCACGGCCGACGACATCTTCTAGCTAGCTAGCTTTGTAACGTCTTTGCCGTGCATTGCAAGCAATTCAGAGCACGCGCGTGGAACGGACGTGCTGCTCTCACAAACCAGAAATGGAACCCAGAGTGCAATCGGAGTCGAACACCCTGCGCGCATTGTACTTTCCAAATTTCAGGGATAGCTGTGCAACTGCAAACCGTGGCGCGCGCGAAAAGGTGGCATCCTGCTCCGCGTCTCCGAATTCTACCCGGAGTAGAGTAGAGCGCCGACCTTGCAATCGCCGCGATCCATATAACCAATTCACAGCGATCCGGCTGCATACATCACATCTTCCGATCGAGCCCTTGAGTCCCAGTCCCCCCCCCCCCCCCATCAGCGATACGGCAAGCAAAGCAAGAAGACGAGCGAGAGATAGGAGCATGGCTCCCTGTCCTGCTCCGCGGCCGCTCGGTTCCTCTCCGGCTTCGTCCCTCCGCCTCCGCGTGCCGGCGCCGGCGCGCGCGGATCGCGTCCCCTCCCGCGTCTTGATGGAATCCGACGCCGCCTGGGACTGCAAGCGCCGACGCCGCCAGCGCCAGGGAGGTGATGACGACGACTCCCGCGCGAGCAAGAAGCGGGCCGTCGGGAGTGTGGCTTCTCTTCCGGTCGCGCACCTTTCTTGCGCCAGGATTAGGCCGTTCGTGAACGCGTCCCGGCCGACCACCAGTGGCGACGCGCACGAAGTGGTACTGAAGGAGAACACCGGCGAGAGGATTTGCTGCAAGAAGATCGAGCCGTCGTCAACGGCCCAGGTCAGCGCTCGCACCGTCGGGCACCGCGTGATCACGAAGCAAAAGGCCAGCGAGAAAATCCCGTGCACCAGGACCAGGCCGGCGGTGCAAGCGTCGGGCCTCAAGGACAAGGCCAAGGCCGGTAGCGTTCTCCGCAGCGACGTGATCAAGACGAAGCAGGAGGCCGGCGAGCGCGTCCAAGCGGCTGTCGCTAAGAGCATCCCGCCGCCGGCGCCCGCGACGACGAAGAACCATCAGGATCCCTTCGCCCCGCAGGACTCGCTACGTGCGGCCCTCGTCGCTGCTCGCCAAGCTCTGGACAGGCGGCAGCAAAACGTCTACAGGCAGCAGAGGGAGGCAGCTCGACGAGAGCTCGACAAGTTGGTGCAAACGGTGTTTTTCGACGACCCCCACATCACTCTCGATGGCGTGCTCAATTCATTGGGATGCTGAGATATCTTTAGTTCCTACTACGTTTTGTTGAGGTGCTCAATTCGCCTCTCAGTCCATGAACATGTATGTCACCCCTGTAATTTTGCAGCAGTTACATCTTACTGACGATTAGATCATTGGCGCCAATGGCTTGGTTAGTTATTCTGGTCTTATGGCCATTCTTTGTGTGACCATGTAAGTTGTAAACATTATAACTCATAATGAAGTTGTGAATTCTGCATGTTTTAGAAACAGAATGCATTGTTGAATTTATTGATCGGGGTTACTGGCGATTCTGATGTATATTTGCCTATTCTTAACTGAAATAATGTAAGTCAAAGACAAGTTCACACTTTCTTTTTGTCTAGTTTGAGATAAGTTAGAGACATGTATCTTGGTGAAGTTTCAGCTAAGCATAGGCATAGTTGTAGGCACCGTACTCTTTGTCTATGTAATCTATGTTTACAGTTTGACTTTGTTTCTTGTAGCAATTGGAAATGCACCAAAAATCTAGAAAGAAACCCACGGATATACAGTGTGCGTTCTGACAGTAGCTAGAACCTGCTGAGCCGTTAACCTAGCGTAAGGATTGTTGTCAAGCATCTTGCTAACGAGATCCTTGGCATTGTCCGACACCTTGGGCCAAGGCTCGCGCTTCAAGTCGACGAATGACCGGATGATGGCCTGCGCGATGCCCTTGTCCGTCTCGATCTGCGGAAAGATCAAAACTGAACTTGGTCAGTTTGTGAGCATGAACACAATTTGCCAATATGAATGAATTCTGAACTTACCGGCCCAGAATGGAGGGACACCGCATAGCAAGATGTACAGTATGAATGACCCATGCACTCCAGATTTCGATTTCTTGTCCATAGTTTCTCTTAAGGACTTCAGGCGCCATGTAGTAGGGAGACCCGACGATCTCGCTGAATCTTTCACCTGAGAAAAAACAAACACATATATATGATGTTTGCACTAGTAGAAAATAGGGCGTCGGTCCCGATTTATTAGGGCCTTCAGTCCCGATTTTGCAACTGAGACTGGACAGTCAGGACTAAAGGGTCAACCCTTTAGTCCCGGTTCAAATGTATACCGGGACCAAAGGCCCCGCCACGTGGTGCGGCTAGGAAGCTCGTGGCTCAACCTTTTGGTCCCGGTTCGTCAGACAAACCAGGATTATAGATTGTCTGCTGCGGCAGAGAAATGACCGTTTCTCTGCCGCGACAGAGGTTTAGTGTGGAGCAGCGTTTCTTTGTCGCGGCAGAGTTTCAGAGTTTTATATTATTCATTCAATTCTGCAATGCATACATCTTTCAAGAAACCACAAATATCGTCATGAATATATAGACATCGTCATGAAATACAGTACACGTAATGCATGTTTATAATATAAAGTTGGACCTCTTTACTATATCTATCTCATATATGCTTAACGTCGATCAAGATCTATGAACTCTCGATGGTATTCTTCAGTTCGAGTTATGACCTCGCTAAGAAAGAATCCTGTAAGTTTCTCTTGAATTGCTCGTATGCGATCCTCCGTTAGGAGAGAGTCCTGCAGGCGTTCCATCTAAATTAAAAAAAAGATCAATATATTGTGAAATATTGTTCACGTACACGAATTGCTTGTATAGTCCGGGTCCATGTGACAAGTCATCTCGCAAATGAACTCGCAGACGTAGTATCCGCATAAGTTATTTTCGGGTTCCTGCTTCAAACACTTTACGAAAAAATAGTTCGATCAAACTAATAATCAAGCATGTTATTGAAACAAAATATCAAAGAGATTCGCGGACATAGCTATATAGTACTACTTACAGGCGATCTTTAAATGTAAGCTCCGGTTTCCATTTACCCGGAACAGTATTGATGGACCGTTTTCAAGTCCTACCCGGCAAAGAAAAAATGAGTATATGAGTTATTGATTAGTTGATGATATCATCAAATAAGAACAGATGAAGATGTCGATACGTTATTGATTGAAATTACCTCTGGAGCAGGGCAATCATGTTCGCCCATTCCCCATGGTCTATACGTTTTGAGTTCATGACAAGTACTACTCCTTTGTTAAGCTGAATGATTAGGAAAATATAGTGGAAGCTGCACACGCATAACTCGCCGGATTATTTAGACTGCTTCACATCGAGTAAGCAAAATCGAATGTATGCCAGACAGTTATAACACTCACTCAAAGTTGTAACGAAATATTATTTCCTCTTTGCTTGCTTGCTTCTGTAAAAATATTAGCAAGTTGTCCTCTGTGTCCTTGCCGTATTGTAAGAACCGTAACTTCATGAATGGTGTTTGAGTCAATGAATACCGTTCTCTGCTTTCCATTGCAACAATTCGTTACCCCTTGGAAGCTGATTCTTAATTATTTTCGGCAACTTTTCAAATCCTGAGTCAGTGATACCGTTCTCTACCTTCCATTGCAACAATTTCAGTGTGCTACCTAGCTTTTTCTGGCCATCTTCGCAAGTTGGGTATAATAATTTGTTGTGATCCTCTAACATATTGGCGAAGTTTAACCTTTCCTTTTCAACTTCACATTCTCTCCTTGCATCAACAATGGCCCTACCAAGATCATCAGCAGGCTCATCTGGTGCCTCTTGATCTTCTGCTTCATTGTCTTCGTTGCCTTCTAATGGAAAACAACCCCCTTTGCAGTATCACCGTATTCAGGGAACATGTGATAGTTGTCATCATCCTCTTCTTCTTCATTTTCTTCCTCATAACCCTCTTTCTCCGTGCTTGGTCCAACAATTGTACTGGAGGAAGAGTAATTTACGACATTCTTACAGTCAACACATGGACAATACATAAAGCCATCATGTTTGTTTGCCTCAGCCACGACGATAAAATTTCTCAGGCCCAAAGTGAACTCGTCAAAGCGTCGATCAATGTACATCAATTGCCGATTCATCTGCATGATATAATTAAGCTTATTAAAAATCATTACAGAACACCATGATTAGTGAAACGATGTATATATATATATACACATGTATTTTATCAATGACAGATGAAAGGATAAAGTTGTTAACCTCGATGGAGAAGAAAAAAAACAGTTAAGTGTGACTTATTTTGTGTGAACCCAAGTGGCAAAATCTCTTAGCATTTCATCGAACACCTCTTGTGCATATGAAGAGGACAAAGCAACATACACCTCTCTTGTGCTAAGAAGTGGAAAATCCACTTGGGCAGGGGCAAGGTATATGTAGGCAGATGGACACTTGGTCCCGGTTGGTAAGGCAAACCGGGACCAAAAGGTAGGCCTACCAACCGGGACCAAAGGGTTTCGAGGCCTGCCACGCCCTGCTACAGGCCCTTTGGTCCTGGTTTGTATTACATATCGGGACCAAACACCCCAAATGAACCGGGACTAGAGGGTGGGGTCGCCCCGCGCTGGTCGAACCGGGACCAATACCCCCCACTGGTTCCGACTCGTTTTAAAACCGGGACTAATGATCTCAGGGTGTTGGACAAAAGGCATATTTTCTACTATTGTTGTGATATGTTGCCAATGAAATCATAGAGAAGCTCAGGAGTTGATACCTGGCTTGAAGCACACGGAGAAGCCAACGCCGATGACCTTGAGAGGGGAGACATCAGATGGATTGGCGTACAGGAAGTTTTCAGGCTTAAGATCCCGGTGCAACGTGTTTGAATGAAAGCAACTAATATGGTAATAAACGGACTCAACTGATTTTAGTCCATAGAGACTTAGATGCAAGCATACGGAAAACAATGGTGCTGAGGAGGAGCAACAGAACCTCTCATAAGAAACAAAACTCTACAGGAAAAAGGCGTGTAACATAACAATATAAACAAGTCAGCGACTAAAAATTTGCCACAAGGGGATGTAGCTCAGATGGTAGAGCGCTCGCTTAGCATGCGAGAGGTACAGGGATCGATACCCCGCATCTCCAAAATTGTCGGATCGTCTTTTTTCCCTTTTAATGCAAAAAATGTCATTCGTATACGATGCTAAAATCAATTTTGAGTACTGTTGTTCAACATCTCATTTGGTCCAAATGGTGTTTTTAAGGGTTTGACCTACTAAATATATTATGCATTGATAAGTTGTATATAGAAGACCGTGTTCCCTAAATCAACCAATCAAGAGAAAACAACGACCGTCGCTGTGTCATGCAGAGATTTTTTACTAGTTTTTAAGCGTACATAAGCATCCTACAGAGAGATATCCAATGGGATTTGTGTTAGAGCAATCCTAAATATTACTCACACCATTCACAAATACTACACGGTTTTGGGTTTAGTCAAAGTTAAATTTTGTAAAGTTTAATCAAAAATAGAAGAAAAATATCAACATTAATAATTAAATGCATATAATTTGGACATAGGGGCCTCTGGACCAGAGTGATATATGTGCTCGATCATGTGGGCACACGTCACTATGTGTATATTCTGCCTACGGGCCTCTAGACCGTCCCTACTGTAAGCCTTGCAACCAAACAACATCTTTAGGACAAACTAGCAAGGCGGCCCTCGCAAATGCGAGGGAAACATCTATAATGTCTCAAAGATGACTATAAAATAAATCCATAGTTTTATAGATATTGATGTAGTGTCCTATATTTCACAGTCCATATAAATAGACAAATATGTTTGCTTTTTTTTTTTATCTAAGATTATAAGGGAATTGTTATTTGAACAAATGTTTTTAGAATTGTAATAGTGTATAGTTTTTAGTGATCAACATACCGTTTTAAAAAGTATACATGTTAGTAATTTATGTTTTCTTAGAAAAAATACTTCGCGTCCTTGCACATGTGTTTACCATGGGATATAAGAGATCATCATAAAAACATTGTTGGCTACATCTCTAATCGTTTTTGTTTCATGTGTAGTTAAAATCATATAAACAATGTAATATATTTTTCATGTGATTGGGCTATTTACTTTTAAAAATATAAGATGTAGCAATAGGTTTATAATGAATGATAGGAAAACGTAGTACATAAGTACCGAAAACACGTGTCATTTTTGGTTACGTAAAGGAATATAAGATTTCCAACAACATGGTTAAGCCCCAACCAATCAAATCTCTATATGATGTTATTATGTGCTAACTCAGAAAGTCTGGGTTAAATAGTATGTAGAAAAAACAGACGAAGTAGCAGCAGCAAGTGTCGTTGCCTAATCGACGGTACCTCGGAGGAGGGATCCTCACGAGGGGAAGAAGAAGTAGGGGCCATAGGGCGGAGTGCACACGGGACGGTGGTACGCGAGTTACCCAGCTTCGGAACACCTGCACGATGACAGGGCCTACTGCTGCTTGTCTGGAATTATCTGGGCGCTTTCGCGTTGTTACAATGAGTTGTGGTTCTCTTGCTTCTAGGGCTCCCGGGATCCGGCTTATAAAGGCGCACGGATCTAGGGTTTACACGGAGAGTCCTAGCCGGATTACAGATAACCTAACTATGGTACAATATCTTGCCGTGCACGTCACGGATCCGCCTTCCATACACGTCTTCCTGGATCCGGGTTCCTCATGGGCCTCCATGGATCCGGGTCACTCCTATGTCGGTGCGGATCCGGCCTGCCGATCCCGGGCTGGACTTCTTCCTTCATGATCAACAGCAATCTGGGCCGCCCGATGGGCCACATGCCTCATCACCGTCTGTGGGCCACCCGGGCTTGCCGGATCTAGGCACTGTCGATGGTACACCTATGAAGTATACCCACAACAGTAGCCCCCAGAGTTCTCCGAGTTTCGCCTGCAGTTTCCGCCTTGCGGGTTCATTATAATCTCCGGCGAACGGTGGTAACGCGGAGAAACTTGAAGAGCTCCAACTTTGCATTTTCTTCTTTTTTCCAACTTATAGCCGGAAAATGCTCCCACCCCGCGGGACTTCATCCATCGACGTTCAAAAGAACATCTCCGGGTTACTCCTTGCTCGAATGAGAGACAACTTATCTTCACGCAATTACCCGGAATCTTAAAAGACTCAAACGGTTCCGCCAATTCTGGCGCCATTTTTGCGCGATTTGTGCGGTAACTTATCTCTAGCCATTTTTACTGCTAGGGTTTGGGACACGTGTCACACATCCAACGGCGCGACGCTTGCGTTCCGACCACAGGATGCGGAACACGAATCTCATTCCCTCAGCCTATAAATACCAGCCGTCGACCCCTTTACCCCTCATTCACCCCCTTCTCTCCTCTCTGCCGAGCGCCGCCCGAGAGCTCCTCCTCCGCCGTGCCGGATCCTGCCGGAAAGTCACCGGAGCATCACCGGAGCGAACTCGCCACCGTGGTGTTCTTCGTGTTCATAACTCCGGCGAGCCACCGCAACTCCGACCACCGCACGCCATTACGGTAAACCTTCGAGCTCCACTTTCGCGCCGTAGTTGGTAGGGATGAACTTGGGGAAGATGATGTGGGATCCGACTAAAGAAAAGCTTCCGCCTAACTTTTTTCTTCAGATGTCTTCAACAACTCCGCCTCCGACCTCGGAACCGATTATGGCGACGCCAATTTCCTCCGCCCCTCCTCCCTTCGCCCCAGTCAGGCTGGATCCTTCAAAGGATTCCGGCAAAGAAGCTGAGGGGACCTCCACTCACCCGGAGAAAACCTCCGAGGCGGGCCAGTCGGAGCAGCAGGCGGAAGAGGCTGCCAAAAAATCCAAAGCTCGGAAGCGCGACTCTGAAGCTAAGGGAAAATGGTGGCCCCGTACCACCACCGAAACGGAACCGAAGAACCTCGAGGCGGAGGGTTTCCTGCAACCCGGAAGGCTGGAGGTCGGTTCCACTAGAACCAACTCCGGCTCCTAAGGATGACGAGATGGTGCTGACGAAAGCATTAGTGGAGCGCGGATTCTCATTTCCGCCTTCAGACTTCTTCCGAGAAATTCTGAAGACATATGGGCTCCAACCCCACAATATATCTCCAAACAGTGTGCTCGCCATCAGCAACCATGTCGCTCTCTGCGAAGGCCACCTCCGGGTGACTCCAGAACTTCCTCTGTTCCAATATTTCTTTACTGTCAAGAAAGAGAAGATCCGCCAAACTTCCGAGTTGCCAACTTGCGGATCCATCACTTTCCTCCTCCGCCCGGGCCGCGTCTACCCCCACACCGATCGCCATGAATCCGCGAGGTACTGGTCCGGAGGTTTCTTCTACCTGAAGGACGTCTCCGACCCGGCGAGCGACAAAAACTTCCAACATTCAAGAACAGCCCCGCCAATGAAACTCCGGCATGGACACGGTGCCCCACATCTCCGACTCGCCTCGGCTAAACCGCGCAGTAAGGCGGATCTCGCAAGCTCACGGAGGAGGGGCTCACGGGGAAGGATTTAACCCTCTCCTGGTTTACCAAGCGGATCCAGCTCGCTCCAACACGGGACCGCCCGATGTTTGAATACACAGGGCGCGAAGATTCAATGCGCGCCACAAAAGATAATCTGTCTGCCGACGCTGTTGATAAGAGGATCCGGCTCCTCCTCAAAATCCCACGTGAACTCCATGTTCACGTATGCAACAAAGACATCCTCACGGAGGGATCCGGAACCGCGGTACGGCATCTGGACTTGGTTTATTGTTTTTCTTCAAACTTTGTCTAAGTGTTTATCTTTGCATTAGCTCGAAGCGCTTGAGGAGAATGAACTCGGAAACCTCCTCCGAGTCCCATCCACCGGTAACCCGGATCCGAAGCCGCATCGGAGGCGGAAGCTCCTGAAGCCAGCCCGCCCCGCGAAGAGGAAAAGGCCAGCCCCTTCCAGCCCCCCGATAAACGCCCCCGCGAAACACTCAGTATCGCGGCTACTCGGAAAGCTGAGGCGGAAAAGAAGCGCCTCGCGCTGATTAATACCAGCAACAAGGGGCAGCCTGCTATCCAGCACTTTTTCAAGCCTTCCGGGTAAGCGCCTCCTTCCCGAGATCCAAGTTCCAGTTTTAACACTTGCTCTCATATTTGTATGCTTTTGCTGTAGTTCCGGAAGCCAACCTCCCAAGGCCCCAAGGGTCACCAAGAAGAAGGCCAAGCCATCTCCGGCTTCTGTCCCTATCACTCCTGAGGTGGAAGTTCCGCCCAAGGCTTCATCTGGCCAGCAAGCCGGATCCGAAGAACGTCATTGACCTTGACGACATTCCCGAGGATCCCGTTTACCGTGGCGATTCCGCCAAGGGGACCTCCTCACCCATTCCTCCGCCTCGATCGGCCAAGCTCCGCTTTCGCGGGGCCGACCGGAGAAGAACAGGAGCAAAAGGCCAAACTACTTCAAGTTACCAACGCGACCCGCGTCAACCTCCAACCAACTCCGTCCCTCCAAAAGCTTACCCTTGCAGAACGTCACGCGAAGGTTTCCGTCATGCTGAACACGGTATGGGGAAAACCGGAGGAGGAGGTGCGTGAACTCGCCGACCTGGAGGAGAACCTGAAGGATTTTTTCGCCAAGCACGGGGAAGTGCGGCAGGTAATACTAGCCCCCAAGCATTGGGTGATATAGTTCCGAATAACGTGTATTATCCGATGCTTTCCCAAAATGTACTTTAGACGGAAATTTAAAATTTTTATATCTCAAACCGAACTCCTCGCTAGCCCCCAAGATTTTAAATATCCGGCTAACTCCCCGTCGCTTCACGTGACCACACGGAAATTGCATGAAGATTTGCGCATCCATGTGCCTGGAGCGAGATCACGGAGATCGAGGGGCTGCGCCGAACGCGGAAAACAGCCAAAAGGCTATCCAGGCTGCTTGAGACCCGCCTTAAAGGTACAAGATCCGGGTTTTTTACTTTTTGTGTTGTCATAGTTCATGATGCATAACATGTTCAACTTGTCACGCCTTCGAAGAATCTGCTAAGCGCTCCACGCTTGATGAGCTTTCCGCCAAGGTCAAGGTGCTTGAGGCGGAGAACGAGTCCCTCCAAAACTTTATGAAAGAATCCTCAAGCAAAGAGACTGAGGCGAGGAGGGAGCTCTCCGAGAAGCATACCCGCGAGAAGGCGGAGCTGATTGAAAAGCTAGAGAAAAGCCAGGGCCGCGTGATCTCCACCATTGCTAAGAATAAAGCTCTGGAAACGGAGGCGGAGGCCATTGACAAACTTATCTTCCGTAAGCATTCTTCCGCGTCGTTGCTCCGACCATCTTGCATGTTTTCTCTGACGGAACTGAACCTCTTTCTTCCACAGCAAGTCTTGGCTTTGAGTGGACAAAAGATTCAAACCTGACGAGGACGGAAGCATACGAGGAAGCGCGGAACTCAATTGATGCGCTGTTTGGAGCCTGTCGCGGAATTGCCACGGCTCTGTCGCTAAAGAAGGCCAAAACCTCAGTCATCGATACGATGACCAATCTTATGCGACAGGTGCCGGAGTTCATCAAGGACTGGCAGAAATCTTCAGCCGCGCGGAGCCGCCTCCTTGGTCCTCGGCCACCTGCAAGGCTTTCTTCCCCTCACTCAATCTGGCGCAAGTTGCACGCGGAGCCCCCGAGAGTTCCGACATGAGCGCCCTTCTGGCGGAAACTGAAGGCTATGAAGAGCTGTTTGTCAGGCGAGTGGATCACTCGTTATGGTACAACAAGCACAACCTGCCCGAAGGTTTTTCCGATGCGGAGGAGGGAGCAAGCGAGCCAGAGTTTTATGGGGAAGGATCCGGGTCCAGCAACGAGCATTCCGGAGGAAACTCTGGAAACGACTCTAAGCCGGATCCGGTGACGATGGACGACGGCTCCGGCTACCGACGAGTCTCGAAGAGGAGGACTCCGAGTAGAGTTCCTGTTTGAAACAATGAAACAAGTTGCATCATTTTTGGCCCCAGCGAGGGTTTGTAATAAGACTTTAAATTCTTAAGTAGCTAGGAACGAAACGATTATGCATGGGGCGGAAACACTTATCCTGCTATCCGTTTTAATATTATGTGCATGTTTCGTTTTATGTCGGAAAGCAAGTGCTGATCTCGTTATTTTCCGGCTTACCCGCTTGACCTTCCACGAGCCGGAAAACCTAGCCGGAGATGCTCGCCAGCGGCGACGAAGCCCAATGGCAATCCGTCCATAACCGCGGAAACAAGCCCCCAGGCATAGGTGCCGGAAATCGCTACTAGGAATCCACGAGTTCGCAACGGATAACAACTTAATCAGAAAACTTAAGCTTACGTCCTAAAGGACGATTTTAGAAATCACAACTTTTATACACGCCTAGGCGGAAAACATCCAGCTCTGCGGTTTTAGTCGGAAAAAACATACACGATCTAAAATGAACAAGTAAAGGAGGTAAAAGACTCAAAGAGTGAACCATAAGCTTTATTTCATTGATCATGTATAACTATTACGTAGTTTGTAACTCGGAAAAATATGCTAAGTGTAGAAAGGACGTAGCTATGCTATATTCCAAGGGCGATCTGTTTCATCGTAGATGTCATCCGGATCCTCACGCTTGCGTTTCCGGCGCCGTTAGCGAGGTCTATCCCTCAGCTCGCGGAAATCGACAAGGTAGTACGATCCGTTATGAAGCACTTTGCTAACGACAAAGGGTCCTTCCCATGGAGATTGCAGCTTATGGTCTTTCACCTGTCGAAGGCGGAGGACCAGGTCTCCGGCCATGAAGGAGCGTTCCGAACTCGACGACCGTGATAGCGTCGGAGCTTCGGCCGGTAGATGGCGGAGCGCTCGGTCAGCTAGGTTCCGAGCCTCTTCGATCGGGTCCACGGATAGCTGTTCGGCCTCGTCGACTGTTTCATCGCTATAGGCGGAAACTCGCGGTGAATCATGGATGATGTCGGAGGGAATCACGGCTTCGGATCCGTATACCAGGAAGAAAGGGGTAAACCCTGTTGACCTGTTGGGGGTAGTTCGCAAACTCCACAAGACAGCGTCTAGTTCGTCGGCCCAAGCTCCAGCTGCTCGTCGCAGCGGTTCTTCAAGGCGTGGCTTGATTCCTGATAATATTAGACCGTTAGCTCTTTCAACTTGACCATTGGATTGTGGGTGAGCCACGGATGCAAGGTCCAATCGAATCCCCATTGTCTCACAATAATCCTTCAATTCTCCCCGAGCGAAGTTTGTGCCATTATCCGTGATTATGCTTGTGTGGGATGCCGAATCTCATTACGAGGCCGATGACAAATTTTAGTGCCGTAGCACCGTCGGCTTTTCTCACCGGCTTGGCCTCGATCCACTTGCTGAACTTGTCAACGGCGACCAGGAGGTATTCACAACCACCAGGAGATGATCGTTTTAACTTACCAACCATATCGAGCCCCCAGACCGCAAATGGCCAGGTGATAGGTATGGTCTTCAGCTCTTGGGCTGGAGCGTTTGGTTGAGTAGCGTAGTACTGACAACCTCGGCAGGTCTTGACTATCTTATCAAGCATCTTCTTTAGCCGTGAGCCAATAAAAGCCTAGCCGAAAAGCTTTTGCAACGAGTGACCCGGGAGCGGCATGGTGCCCGCGATCCCTCGCGTGGATTTCTCCGAGGATTTCAATGCCATCTTGATTGGAGACGCATTTGAGAAATACCCTCGTTGCGCTTCGTTTGTAGAGCTGTCCATCAACGATTGTGTAGGATCGTGCTCGTCCGATGATCCGGCGCGCGAGGACCTCGTCCTCCGGCAACTTCGATCGATGAGGTAGTCCAGAAAGGCCGTGTCCAAGCCGGAATGGTAGCCAATACCTCTTTAGCCGGAGACACCGCCACTTCGGGTTTTCCGGGTTAGCGCCCTTCACCGAGGGTATCCGGAGATGCTCTAGGTAAATTCCGAGCGGAATTGGCTTTCACGCGGATCCGAGCTTGGATAGCATGTCCGCCGCTGTATTGTCGTCTCTTCGACGTACTTGACTTCGTATCCGAGGAAGCTCTTGGCGATCTCGTCAACTTCGTCTCCGTAGGCCGCCATGACGGAATTTCCGGCGTTCCGAGTTCCGGCTACTTGCTCGTGCCACCGGGTCGGAATCTCCGCAACAAATTATGTGCTTGATCCCTATTTCCTTAGCGATGCGCGATCCGTGAAGTAGAGCCTCGTATTCCGCCATGTTATTTGTAGCTTCGAAGTGAATCTGCGGGACATACCGCGGCTCTTCTCCAGTAGGGGACTTCGAGGTGACTCCGGCTCCTGAGCCTTGATGCTGCTTGGATCCGTCGAAGTGCATGACCCATGTTTCTGGTTCCGGCTCCAGACTTTCATCCGGAGCTTCTGTCCAATCTGCAACGAAATCTGCCAAAAATTGGGATTTGACCGCAGTCCTTGGCTTGTAAGCGATGTCGAAGGCGGATAATTCGATGCCCCATTTAGCTGTTCGTCCTGTTGCGTCAGCGTTGTTGAGAATTGTTGACAGCGGAGCTTTGCTCACAACCGTTATCGGGTGCTCCCGGAAATAGTGTCTCAGCCTTCCGGCTGCCTAGGAAAACTCCATAAGCTAGCTTCGAAAGTGAGGGTATCTTTGCTTTGACTCCGTCGGCACCTCGCTTATGTAGTAGACAGGTCTTTGGACGTCATATTCATGACCTTCCTCCTTTCGCTCCACCACGATGACGAGGCTGATGACTTTGTTGGTAGCCGCCGGATAAAGGAGCATTGGCTCGACTCTGCTCGGGGCTGCCGAGGATAGGTGGGGAGGTAAGTATTTCCTTCAACCCTCGAAGAGCTGCGTCGACTGCATCGTCCCAGCACAAATTTGTCTGTTTTCTTCAGCAACTTGTACAGAGGTAGCGCCTTCTCGCCAAGACGGCTAACAAACCTACTCGATTGCTGCGACACAACCGAGTTAGTCGTTGCACATCTTTGAGACAAGTTGGCCGTTTGATACACAGGATTGCCTTGATTTTTCCGGGTTAACCTCAATGCCTCTCGTGAGAGACTATGAAGCCAAGGAGTTTTCCGGCTGGCACGCCAAAGACGCACTTCAGCGGATTCAACATCATCTTTTACCGACGGAGATTCTCAAAGGTTTCTGTGAGGTCGCTGATCAAGTCGGATCCTTTCCGGGTCATGACCGCGATGTCGTCGACGTAGGCGTGCACGTTCCGGCCGATTTGGTCCTTCAGGCATCGCTGCATCGTACGTTGGTAGGTGGCACCTGCGTTTTTCAAACCAAAAGGCATAGTAACATAGCAAGTAAGTGCCAAACGGGGTAATGAATGAAGTCGCCTTTTGGTCGGATTCCTTCATCCGGATCCGATGATACCCGGAATACGCATCAAGAAAACACAGAAGTTCCGCCCCCGCCGTTGAATCAATGACTTGGTCAATGCGCGGCAGGGGAAACGGATCCTTCGGGCAATGCTTGTTCAAGCCAGAGTAATCGATACACATTCTTAGTATTTCAGTGTTCTTTTTGGGTACAAGGACGGGATTCGCGACCCAATCGGTGTGGATAACTTCTATTACAAAACCTGCTTCTAGTAACTTTGCTAGTTCCATTCCTATGGCGCGGCGCTTCTTATCTCCAAAGCGTCGCATAGCTTGCTTCACCGGTTTAGCCCCGGATTTATGTTGAGGTAGTGCTCGGCGAGTTCCCTAGGTACTCCGGACATGTCGAAGGTTGCCATGCGAAGATATCCATGTTAGCGCGGAGGAACTCGACGAGCGCGCTTTCCTATTTGGGGTCCATGTTGGCTCCGATCGAGACTTGCTTGCTAGGATCATCTTCCTTGAAGCTGACTTTCTTGGTCTCAATCGCGGCCCTGAAGGAGTTTTTCTCGTTCGGAGATCTGCTTCTTGGTGGTTTGCATCTCGGTCGGATCCACCGCGGCCCCGTAGCCTTTCGGCTCTTCTCCGGATATGACGGACTCGCGAAGGCGGCTTCGCCCAACTCGCACTCATGAGCCTTCTTGTAGTCTCCGGTTATGGTGATCATACCGTTGGGACCCGGCATCTTGAGCTTGTTGTAGATATAGCACGCCCTTGCGTGGAACTTGTGGTAGGTGGGCCTGCCGAAGATGACATGGTAGGAGCTCTTGAAGGGCACAACTTCGAACGTGATCTTCTCTTCGCGGAAATTATGAACATCGCCGAAAGCCACGGGAAGTGTGATGTTGCCGAGGGAGTTCGCCTTCTTACCCGGAACCACGCCGTGAAACTCAGTGGTGCTGTGTTTGAGCTGTTCCTTGGTGAGGTTCATCCGCTCCGAGTCTCCAGGTACATGATGTTCAAGCTGGCTCCGCCATCCATGAGGCACTTGGAGAAGTCATACCCGTCTATGCGAGGACTCACAACCAAGGCGTAGTATTCTTTTGGCACAATGGCGGGATGATCCTCCCTGTCAAATGTGCACGGAACTTCCGACCACCTGACATACTGCGGCACAGCCGGAACTGTGGCGTTCGTGGATCCGGGTAGCTGATTTTGTAGCGCGGATCGTTGGGGTTCCGAGGAAGGTGTGGTAAGCCCCCACGCTCTTTTTCTCGAAGGGGTTGGATTTTCCTGCGGATCCGGCTTTGGGATCCGGCGAGTTATCATCCTCGTCCATCGCCTCGGAAGCTGTCTTCCTCCTTGTCCTTGTTCTTGCCCTTGCCTCCTTTGCCGCGTGGGCGGTGCTTCCGGGCTCGCTTGTATCCTCGCCTCCGGGTCGTTCTTGAGGTCGTTGACCCACTTGCGGTTGCGGTTGGTGTGAGTGGACTTCCCCGTAGCCGGATCCAAGTGGGCCGGGCAGGGCATGTCTCTGTACTCCTCGTAGGTTTGCGGGGCGCGGGATCCGCCGGCAGGTGACCTCGGTGCCATGCCGCCGACCCCTGCCGGCTCCGCCTCCACGGCCGCGTCCTCTTCCGCCTCCCCGAACCTCCGCGTTGGAACGCCATGGCGACCATCTCGGATCCGCCACTCTTCCGGTCATCGGGGTTTTTGCGCTTGTGGCCGCCGTTGTTACTTGTTATCACGGTTCTTCTTTTGCTGGTGCAGGGGGATTGCTGTAGCTGCGATATCACCGCTCGCGTCGTCATCGGCGGCAGTGTGATCACTGGCAATGGAGATCATCTCATCCAAAGTCGGTTTGTTGGCGTTAGCCAAACATGTAAGCTTATGCCTCAGCAATCCTCCTCTCTGCAGTCCACCAATAAAGGCGTACATGGCAGTGGTGTGATCGACGTTTTCGCACTCGTTCCTGCATGCCAACCATCGTGTGAGGAAGTTTCTTGAGGTTTCTCCCTTCTTCTGGATACAAGCTTGTAAGTCGCTTGCTGTGGCAGGTCTTTTGTAGGTGCCCCTGAAGTGTTTCTCAAAAGCGGTCTTCAGGTCGAACCAGCAAAAGATGGAGTTTTTCTCGAGGTCGCTGAGCCAGATCCGGGCTGGTCCTACAAGGTACAACTGGAGCATGCGGCAGGCGATGTTAGGGGTTCCTCCGGCGAAGGTTACTGCATTGTAGTAATCCTCAATCCAGGTATCCGGCCTTTCGGTGCCATCATAATGCTTCAAGTTTCCGGGTAACTTGAGGGAGCTCCTTGGCTTTGGTTCCTCTCGAATCATCCTGCCAAAGCATTTTGGTCCGATGTAGTCGGTTCTGTATTCGTTGAGGCGTTCCCGCGCGTCGCGCGAGCCATGACGGGGGGACTGTGAGCGAGAGCGAGATCTCCGGCCACCGCCTCCGCCTCCACCTCCGCCGCCACCGCTAGGTGGTGGTGAGGGAGACCTGCGAGGGGGCCGATCCGACCTTCTGCTTCCGCCGCGCAGACTCTCCCCGGCCCTCCCGGTGCTGGCTCCGGCTCCTGTGGCTTCCTTCGCCATGACGCTGGCTGCCCTGGTCGTTCCGGCTCCGGCGGGGTTCCGGGTCGCGCTCCTCATTCCGGCTCCTCCTAGGCTCGGGCTCACGATCATTGTTCTGATTCCGGCGAGGCTCCGGCGTGCGCTCCCTGTTTCGGTTTCCGGAAGGCATCACGATGTCGCGGATAATAATTCCACCATGCCCTTGAGGTCTGGTGTTTCCGGCTGGACTGCGACGGCGAGGAGGACGCGGGTAACCACTAGGCGGAGGAGAGGCGTTGCGGTACTTGTCTCGTCCGGAGTACATTGCATCCTTTCCCTTTCTCGGATCTGACGGAGGCGTCTTTGATGGTACGGGGATCGGATTTGGGTGTTCCCTGGCTCTCCTTCTGCGTTCCGAGGATCCGGTTCGCGACTCGTCATCTCGATGGCGATCGTTGCGGGCGTCCTTCTGCGCAGTGGAGACGCAATGCTCCGGGTTGGATTCCAACTTGCGCGAAGTATCTGCCTTGCTCTGCTGTTTAACCGCTGAAGCGACGAGCGTGCGCAAGTAGTTGATGTCAACCTCCTCGTCACTTTTCTTCAGAATTTCTGCAGCTCTTGCCAGATTGTCCTTCGGGGTAGCGAGCGGCTGCTGTTCAGCAGGGGTTGCGAAGTTGATCCTGCGGGGAGGGATTGCTTCTCTGACGATTCTATCAGCCTCCGCCTGTGCATAGGTCATTTTCACCTCCCACTCTGCTCTCATACTCTTGACTTGCTCGAGCGTTGCGGTGACTTCGCGATCCTGTCTCTCAAAGCGATCCATGATCAGTGCAGCTTCTTCCCTCTCATCCAATATAGCAGCTGCGGTGTTGGCAAACTTTTTGGCTGTGGCCAGCATCTCCTTTCTGGTGGCCTCTAGGGCCTCCGGATCTGCGGCATCGCCAGGAGTTATTGGCTTGTTGAGGACGTCTGACTTTGCGACCAAATCCATGCGTGCTTGTGCAACTATCTCTTCAGGCGACAGGAGGCTCTCCGAGGAAGGATCCCTACGGGGCCGTTCCCGCGACATCGGAGATCCATGGTGAGATGGCTGGGGGTCGGATTGAGTGTCTGCCGCTTCTGATCCGTCTTCTCCGAGCGCTGCTACTATTGCAAGTACCTGCTTTGGCTGGGCGGAGTCGACTTCAGGCTGATCGCTGAAACCATACTCCCCTAGCTTGCGGACGAAGTCATCAGATTCAGTGGACGGGGAGTCTCCGGAAATTGGGCTTAGATTTCCCAAGATTGATTCTTCAGCCGGAGTCTCGCTTTCTCCGACAGCCTCCTGCTGATCCGGAGCAGCGTTGTTTTCCGGGGCCTCAACCTGCGCGGGACCAGCTCCGACTTCATGAGGGGCGGTTCCGGCGGTATGGGCCAAGAAGTGTACGAAGTGACACCTTTGCTTCTCTAACACCTGGGAGACCCAGGCGGATCTGCATTGGTCTTCCACCGTTACTTCCTGCTCAGGGGCGGATTGGGTGGGTTTTGATTTTTCCAGATCTAAGGCGGAATCTTCGCTAGGAAGTTCCAGCTGTCTCGGATCGGATCTTCGCGACCGCGTCCTGCTCGGCGGCGGTCGCGTCGGCCGCTACTTACCAGTGGGTTTCCGTCGGAATCGACGGTTTCCCCGATGAAGATGTGTATGCCGCCAACTGGGACGATGGAGAGCTTGATGGGGTCGGTTTTAGCCGGAATCCAACACTCATCCGGAGGGACGATCGGCAGATTTCCGGCATAAAGGACACGCCCCACAGCGATGGTGTCGTCGTAGCTTCCCATGGCGGAACCCTCCCGGTTCCGGCCTCCAGACGCCGCAGGCCCCACGGTGGGCGCCAACTGTCGTTGCCTAATCGACGGTACCTCGGAGGAGGGATCCTCACGAGGGGAAGAAGAAGTAGGGGCCATAGGGCGGAGTGCACACGGGACGGTGGTACGCGAGTTACCCAGCTTCGGAACACCTGCACGATGACAGTGGCCTACCGCTGCTTGTCTGGAATTATCTGGGCGCTTTCGCGTTGTTACAATGAGTTGTGGTTCTGCCTCTAGGGCTCCCGGGATCCGGCTTATAAAGGCGCACGGATCTAGGGTTTACACGGAGAGTCCTAGCCGGATTACAGATAACCTAACTATGGTACAATATCTTGCCGTGCACGTCACGGATCCGCCTTCCATACACGTCTTCCTGGATCCGGGTTCCTCATGGGCCTCCATGGATCCGGGTCACTCCTATGTCGGTGCGGATCCGGCCTGCTGATCCTGGGCTGGACTTCTTCCTTCATGATCAACAGCAACTGGGCCGCCCGATGGGCCACATGCCTCATCACCGTCTGTGGGCCACCCGGGCTTGCCGGATCTAGGCACTGTCGATGGTACACCTATGAAGTATACCCACAACAGCAAGATTTATGGTCTCAACGCTTTTGTTATCGATGATCGATCTGCTGTTGAAGGTCCTTGATGCCAGGAGAAACAGGCAGGAGCTTGCTAGCGTTGAACTGTGCATCATCCTACAGGCATAAAGATTAGTAAACTATAACTTAATCAACATGAATAGACATGAAAAACTATATGCATACCAACTTCACAAAGGGGATATCATCATGCATGCACATGATATATAGACATCACTATCCTGCCGCCAAAACATATGTGTCTAGCCATCTAAGAGTAATACCTTGTTCCTACTCCTGATTTTTTGCTGCTGGTGTCTATCATCTCCAGAAAAAAACATGATACATACAAAAGGAAGACCCCTTGGCTGAGTGAACCATTTAATAACAAAAAAACTCGAAGTTAATTACTTGATGTGTTAATAAATACACCCCAAGACATTGGAGTAGTTATTCAGTTCTACTTGAACTTGATATGCTGAAGAACATGCAGATGAGCAACCATATTAATGGCCAAACAGTTTAAAAGGCAGAGAATGCACAAAAACCGAAAATACCATATGTGTGCACCTCGAAGATCCAAAGTCTGTATTTTCAAAACTACATAATATCTAATGGCCTTTTCAAACTACAATAATATTAAATGCCCAACAACTAAGAAACGCCAAAAATATACTCCCAATTGCACGCGGCAATTTAGCGTGACCCATATAAAATTCCCACATGGCAAGGTGAAAACCAAAGTTGCCATCACTGTCCTTGCTACACAAATCGGGTGGGTGGCATGGCATCAGGCATGAGCGCTAATTTGAGCACAACATAAATCCTGAAAAGAACTTACGCTCATAATATGGATCGTGATATCTGGGGTCATGTGTTCTATCGTTCACCTATTTACATCAAACAAATCATCCACTGGAGTTTCTCACCTGAACATCTCCCATATTTGATAATACCTAGATAGAAAATGCATCCACTTAGTGCAATCTGAGCAGATTTTTTTGTACATCACCTGAACACCTCCCATATTTCAAAAAACCTATATAACACATGCATCCACTTTTTTTGTACCTCCATTGCACATGCAGTAAGCAAGACTTCCTATTCTATCTGGGCAAGCCGTGATCTAGGCAAATCATATAACCAAGAGATCAGACAACGGACGCCCAGGGCAGAACAGGAGCTTTACGTTAAACTCCGTCCAATTGATGGCTCACCATTATCTTATCCGACGCAGTACAAACAGTAGGTTTGGTTTATCTGACGATCTCTTGACATCTCTTGCTTAGATAGCTTCTTCTAAGAAAGTAAGCCTTTCATGGCTGCCCCCGGTCAGTTCACTTGGCAGCAGTTCATCGGATTCTTAGATGCACTAAGTAAGACTGAGAGGATGGAGAAACAAACCTCAATCTGCTGGCAGCGATGGTGATTCATGGAGGCACTGGCCGCCGGCAGACATGCATGCTGCTATTGATTTCATCATAATAGCGCAATTGCAAAGGATGCTAGCAAATCAAACTGTTGGAAATAACGACGGGAGAAACTAATGATATATGAAATCAAAATTTTGGTCACAAAGGAGGTACCCCTGGGGCCTCTCACTCTGAATGTTCCAAGTTCCAACAACAATATTTTTGATTATATATTGTTGACACCCTTTATCAAAGATGCAAATTTATGAGCAATCCATAAGCATATTGGAGGTCTTAGGTAGGTGTACTTGAGCGAATATGCAGCTTATGTCCCTCTCGTAAGAATGCTTCACTGTCTTCCTTGCATCATTGGCATTCTAGCGCAACGACCGATGCCAACATCCCTGCACATCCCGCCTGTGGAAATATGCAAAAGGAGGACATGAAATAAATTAATATAATTTTATTTGTTGTAAAACATTAAAATGCAAGAAAAAACCAATAAGGATTAAAAGTAACATCGTTGCCAAAAAGAAGTTCAGTCTTAAGCTTTATAAGTCCCAAATATGGGACATGCTGTTTCTGCTCCCGGGAGCACATGCACCTGGTTTTTAAAATTAAATTTCAACATATTATATAATGTCAAAAAAACCCGATAAAAAATGTTACGGATACATCTTGATGTTCTATGTGTTTGCAAAGTCGTTTCACGAAAAATTGATACTTTTTGTGTCATGTGTAAAAAAGTTAAAATTTGGTGCTAAATATAAGCTCTTCACAAGACGTTTTGCTTGTCATTTTTACACAGGACACCAAACCTACCGGTTTCGCGCGAAACTTGGCATACACATATGGATTGTTGACATATACGCGTGAAATTTGTGTTCGTATTTTTTGTGATATTTTAAAATGTTTTTCTCTGTAGCAGGAGCATATGCACCTGAGATCAAAATTGCATTTCCGCCAAATATGTTCACAAATTCTCCTTTCGTACTTACGTTTTTGCACCAATAAAAAAGAACGGAATCGTTAGATCCCATAAACGGTGAACATGATTCACAGGAAATAGAGAGTGGGGATTTACCAGCAGAATTGCATCAACTCAATAAAGATTAGATAAATTCGAAATTTCTAATCAGTCAACTTGTGCAAAATATTAGTACCATGAAAGTTGTGATCTTCATGCAAACAAATGCATGGAAAGTTCTGTTCTGTCACTTTTACCCAGTTCCAAAAAGAGGGATATCAAGATCCGCACATCATTACAACAAAATAGCCAGAAATAAGATCCCGGAATACCCACTAGCATTGCATCACGGAGGGTGTAGTACATATGGCGAGCTGATCTGTCTGCTAGCGAGCATGCGATATATTAAATCTGTTATACTATGGTTGTTGTCGTGGAAATAATTGACATTATCTATATCATCTATGCAGGCGAGAAAAAAGCGAGAGCGTGCATGGGGATCTGGCTAAGAAAAGCCATAGACTGGCTTGCCTGAAAAACACTATCACCCAATTAAGGACCAACTTTTTTTTAAAAAAAAGATGGTGAGCGTGACATCTTTGTGCATGTTTACTCAAGAAATTAAGGGATATACTTCGACTTACCAGGCTGTATGTTTTTGCATGCAGTATGAGTACCTGAAAGCTCAGCACCAGTGTTAGTTCTACCTGCACGATCCATGGAAAGCTGCAATTAATTCTCTCTTTAAACTTTCAAATTGTCATTTACATAACTGAACTGAATAATAAAATTACACCCAAGAAGATGCAGGAATTGCGGAAAAAAAATTTGTAGATACATGTGAGCATGGCGTTGTTGATCCTTTAGAGCTTGGGAAGATATGCTCAAGCGGGTAGCTAGCAGCCCCATGCCTAGTGATTGGAGCTCGAAATCCATGGCATGCCCAGCGTGGTTGGCAGTGCAAAGAGGATGCCTTTTTTACATACCACATGGAAATTAATTCCTCACGATTAGCTAGCATGCTCCTTGCTTAGCATTGGCCAACATCATGGCTAGGCCACCGTGACATGCGCCTGACCATGCATGGAGAAACGGTGTTCCGGCCAGATGAGATCGGGAGAAATTATTTGCGGTGTTACGGCCGGCCGGCCGAAAACACAGGAGACCAACTCAAGCGCGGTGACTGGCCTGAAGCCTGAACACGCAAGGAAGAATTGAAACACCACCATGCAATCCAAACGGAACATAATTAGAAGGATGTATGCAAATTACATTAGGTTTTGATTTGGACGAGGATTTCAATCGGGTACCTAGCAGCCATGTGCCCATCGAGTATAGCTTGAATACAAGGATACCCAACGTGAGAACGCCAAACTGCAAGGAGGATTAACGTAGAGATTGCCGGCGGCTGCCACAACCATGGAATCCAAATGGGAGAAAATATAGATTCGTTTAGGGTTTGAGAGGCACATGGGCAACTCTAATGTCTATTTTTAATCGGAAGTTTACACGCATCTAATGTCATTGGTGGGTAAATTTGTTTCACGTAAGACCCAATTATTATCCAACAGATCTATTGGCTACAACTTTTTACTCTATAAAATAGACGGTTGGATGTTTATGATTATTGTGGTAATTTTTAGGTAATTCTCTTTTTTCTGGTTAACCCGTAATATATTTTTAATATATAATAGATTGGTTTGAAGAGTATATTTTGGACATACAAAGTTTGTTTTATAGGAATTGTATTTTCTAGCGCCTATAGACCCAACGACATAATCAAATGACATTTATACTAATATTTTATACTCTTTTCATAATGTAATGTTTATAAGGGGTACAATTAAGTGGTATATTTTCTACTTAACCACATAACATGCTAAATATTAATCATACTGTTTTTCGTTATATATTTCGGAATTTTGTCATTGAAAATACACTCACATAATGATGAGCTTAAACAATATCTTTCACTAGAATTTATTTTTCCTTTTTTAGAAGCTTAAAAGAGGAGAGAAAAAGGGCTTAATCACATGTCTTCTTAGATAATTTTATGACGCTTGAGAAAATTATGGTGTGTATTTGGGTATATTTTAGTATCTTCAAACTCTCCGCAAATATATATAAAGTCGGTATAACAAATATCTCAACAGCGTCTTCTAGTGCATAGAATCATAAGGTTTTGTAGGAGCTCTCCTTCTACCTTGTTTTGAAGAAACCACAGTAGAGATTCATGCGAAAATAATTTACAAGTTTTGTTTTTAAGCTAACATGTTACAGTACCCCCTTCTCCTCATTTCATTAATGAAACCACAGTAGAGATCCATGCGTAAAGAAATTACAAGTTCTAGATTTAAACTGACATGTAATAGAACCTAGCTATTACATTGACATGCGCCTTTTTATTTTGAGCACAGGAAATCCTATAAACTCGAGATTTTCTCCATATTTCTTGCATTGTATCAACCCTATATTGTTTTGTATCTGGAGAACGTCACAAGCAACCTCAATATGATTCAATCCTCATCTCCATTGGCACACATCCCCTCAATCAAGGTAACAACAATTCTGCCGCCACCTTCACGAGTTTTCTGGATCTGCGACAGAAAACCTTATGTTCCTTATTTGCATCTCGTGCCACCTCTAGCACGATCCTTTTTTCATTTTTTAGAGGTAAGAATTCCTTTTTTCCATCACATTCAAACTACATAACATGCCCATCTAGCACGATCATTTTTTCCATTTTCTTTGTTTGTTTTTTCTGGCCACACATTGTACTTGCCCGGGTAGATGAGGTATATAAACAGGTCATAATCTTCTTTGAATAAGTAGTATGAGGCTAAAAATCATAGTATATCTAATACATTTTTATAAAAAATCAAGGTGAAACAAATTGTAGAATCCGATGAACAAGTCCTGCCTACACGAGGAACAAAAGCTTAGACTATAAGGAAAAAAATCACACCAGTTAGGACCAAAATTATAACGCGAAGGAACAAATCAAATCTACACGGGGGACAAAACTATAAA
Organism: Lolium rigidum; assembly: GCF_022539505.1. Taxonomy (NCBI): domain Eukaryota; kingdom Viridiplantae; phylum Streptophyta; class Magnoliopsida; order Poales; family Poaceae; genus Lolium; species Lolium rigidum. The sequence goes on from NC_061510.1 coordinate 214,852,526, forward strand.
GTTCGAGGAACAAGTTGCTCCTACAAGAGGAAAAATATTTAGAATTCACGGAACAAAAAATACACTACTGTTAGGCCAAAAATTACTACGTGGAGGAAACAAATTGAATCTACACTAAGAACAAAACAATAAAATAAGGAATGAAATATACGTATTGTGGAACAAATCATAAGTGAAAAGGAAATAATTATTAAGTGTAATAAATTTTTGGCATACATAAAACGAATCATGACGATTGGTGGAAGAAGAATACGAACTTCTCGAACAATCACGAGTAAAAAAAGAAACAAATAAAAATTGGATCATGTTGAACAAATTAAAATACACGAGGAACAAATCTAGACTTTTCTCAAAACAAAAATATAGTCCGTTTAGAACAAATTTTATCATTGGTGGAACCAAATTTAAATCATGTGAAAAATTAAATACATGATAAACAAATAAACAAGAGCAAAAGCAAAAGCTTAGACAAATAGAGAACAAAAGTGTGGACAGGGTGTTTCTGCACCCAGGTGCATATGCACCCTTTATTTAAAATGCATATTAAATATATTTACAAATGTTAAAAAAATACAAATAAAAATTCTTTGTGTATACCTTGACATGTTACGTGCTCATAAAGTTGTTTCAGCAAAAACAGATATGTTTTATGCCCTGTGCAAAAAACACAAATTTTTTGTGTTAAAATAGTCTATTTCTCGAATCATTGTTTGTCTTTTTTACACAGGATAAAAAAATTGTCAGTTTCATGTGAAACTTTACGCGCACACATAGAACATATCTCTATGGTAAATTTTTCCCTAATTTTTTTTGGTTTTTGAAATATGTTTTATACATATAGGGTGCATATGCACCCGAGATCAGTTTTGGTTTTCCGCAAAAGTGTATGCAAAATAAGAGAGTCACTCTCACTTATAAAATCCCCACACCCCCTCCACCCCTCCCTTCCCAATTTCATTAATGAAACCACAATAGAGATCCATGCGACAAGAAATTACAAGTTTTGGATTTAAGCTAACATGTTATAGTAAGCCCCCCTCCTCCTCCTCCAAATTTAATTAATGAAACCACAATCCGTGTGACAAGAATCTAGAAGTTCTAAATTTAAGCCAAAATTATAGAACCTAGCTATTACATTGACATGAGCGGTTTTATTTTGAGCATAAGAGCACCTATAAACTTAGGATTTCTCCAGATTGCTTGAATTGTTTCAACCCCGCATCATTTTGTCACCTGAGAAGGCCGCAAACAACCTCAAGTTGATGCAATCCTCATGTCCATCAACACACATCCCCTTGACGAGTTGGGCCGCCACCTCAAGCTGATGAAATACTCATCCCCAGGTCGCAAACAATCTAGGTAACACTTCTACCACCACCTTGATGAGTTTTATGGATCCACGACATAAAACCTTATGTTTCTTATCAGAATCTCGTGGCCCCTATATAAAGGAGGGGAGGTGAAAAGGGAATGGTACTCCAATTGTTTCCCCTGCACCCCTTCCTAGCCGCAACCCCCACCCCGGCGATGCCGAACCCTAGGTTTGCCAGAGCACTACCGGCTGCTACCATTGTTTAGATCTAATCTAGACGACGATCTATGGAGGCTTCAAATCTTCATCAATCTTGATACTCCAGTAAGGTGATATGCTTTGATTTCACATATAAGCGATGACGCTGACAAGAACATGTGGATATCTCGGAATGTGTGGATGCCTAAGAAATATTTAGAATTCACATAAGAAAAATTACAGTGCTCTTAGCCCAAAAAAATTATAGCAAGCAGGAGGAAACAAATTGAATCTACACAAAGAACAAAACAATATAAAAGAAGGAACACAATATATATGGACTATGGAACAAATTATAAGTGCAAAGGAAATTGATGTGGTCTAAGACCTAGATGTGGCCCGATCTTCACAGATTCAGATGGAAACAGAGGGAATCATGGTGGGAGTGGTTGAACACGACGAACACGAGGTGGAAATTGGGGACACACACACACACACACACACACACAAAACGGGTTTTTCCTCGCTCGCCCGAAACACCAACTTGATATAGGTTGCGAGAAAAGACCTTCCGGTAGAAGTCCCACATCGACAAATCAATGGATAGAACCCTAGAAGCGTGAAAATACCAAATTGATAGAGGTGTAAGCAAAAGACCTAAATAAGGTAGAAATGCAAGCAAGAGATATGGTAGGAGTCACCAAAGAGTGGAGATCTTTCGGTTAGTAAAACAAGTGATACAATAGATGTTGAATCTAAGGTAGGTAGGGTTTTCCCACAAGGGGCAAGATCATAGCTCAAGTCAAATCTCAAATCAGGTGTAATCTCTGGTATGGACGACTAGGATATATTTATAGTGCTAGGGAGCGAAGGGGTAAATTACATGGCAAAGAGCCAAGTCAAAACACGATTCGAGTCATTCTGGCGGTAAAACTGGTAGTGCCAATGGTGGAGGCGGTCCGGTGTTCTCATTCTAGCGACAGAACCGGCGGGCTGGACTTCAGCTGGAATTGCACTAAGTAAGGTGCTTTGGTGGTAATTTGGCGGGTAGGCCGGCGGCCCACAGACAGGTGATACGTCCAAAACGTATCTACTTTCCCAAACACTTTTGCTGTTTTTTGCCCTCTAATTTGTGTGTTTTGAGTGCAACTAACACGGACTAACGCTATTTTCAGCAGAATTGCTCTCGTATCTCGTTTTAGTGCAGAAATCCAAATTTCAGAAAAATTCCCGGAAAATATTGCAAAATCCATATTTCACCCGAAAACTCACGGAGCCAGAAGGCGAGATGGAGAAGGGCCACGAGGGACCCACACGTGCCCTAGGCGCAGGCCAGGCTTGGCCGCGCCTAGGGGTGGTCTGGCCGCCTCGGCCACCCTCTCGACCTCTGCTCCCGACTATATTAAGCCTCTGACCCTAAAATAGAGGGGGGTTCGACGTTTTTCTAGAAAGAGTTCCGCTGCTCCGCCGCCACCAGAAACCCCAATCCGGGGACTAGAAACTCTGTTCTAGCACCCTGCCGGGACGGGGAATTGGAGGAGATCATCGCCATCGCCATTAGCGACGCCTCTCCATCAACCATCCATGATTCCCCCATCCATGTGTGAGTAATTCCCCGCTATAGGCTGTAAGGGATGGTAGAGATTGGATGATATATTTCATGTAATAGAAATAAGATTGTTATGGGCATAGTGAATAGTATTCGTTGTTATTATTTTTGACATTGTTGCAGCTTGTTATGCTTAATGCTTGTCACTTTGGGTCCGAGTGCCATGATCTCAGATCTGAACATGTTATTGATTCATGAGGATAATTTTTTTATCATACCTGCAAGTTGTATACATATATCGTTGTCCAGAATCCGAGGCCCCAAAGTGACAATAATTGGGATAACCAGAGGGGTTGGCTTTGATGTGAGGATCACGTGTGTTCACGGAGTGTTAATTCTTTGCTCTAGTACTCTATTAAAAGGAGTACCTTAATTATCAGTAATTTCCCTTGAGACCCCGCTGGGCTGGTACGAAAAAAGATGGCGTGCAAGTTTCTCATTGCGAGCACGTACGACTAAATAGCAACACACGCCTATGATTATTTTATACTAGGATGATTTTATCATTATTACTTGAAATGTCTACGTCTTTCTTATTATATGAACTATCTCATTCATGCAGCGCCCGTTCATCCATCCCCGTGCCTATAGTATTTTAATCATGTTGTCTACTGCAATCATCGCTACTGTTATTTTTATTTCATTACTGTTGTTACTTCACTACTTTGATAGCTATAAAACTGTTACAACTTGAAAGGATGAGATGTCGCCTAGAGGGGGGTGAATAGGCGTTTAAAAAAATGCGGAATTAAACTAACGTTTATTTTACAAGCACAAATCCTAAATATGATAGGCTCACCTAAGTGCAACAACAACTAGAGCTAAGCAAGATAGGCACAAGATATATGTAGCACAAGTGATAGCAAGATATATGTATTTCAAGCACGATGGATATCACAAGGAAAGTAAGCTTGGGTATAGAAATAACAGAGGCACGCGTAGACGAAGATGTATTCCCGTGTTCCCTTCCGTTGCAAGAAGGTACGTCACGTTTGGAGGGGTGGGGATCCCACGAAGGATTTCCCAATGCCACGAAGTCTCACCCTATTCTCCGAGCCTATTCCACAAAGGAATAGCCCTTTCGTTATGGCTAGCTTTTCCTCCACTCCGGAGATGGCAAGCTCCACAACCACTTCACAAGCTCCACGAAGGAGAAGCCCGTGCCCCTTCACAATCTTCCACAAAGAGGTCACCGGGACACCAACCAAGCCAACTAGGAGGTCACCCTCCAAGAGTAACAAGCTCACGGTCTCTAAGTTGTATGCACCTAGCCAGTTCACCCATCAGACCGATCTGATGGAAGAGATTAGGCAATGCATTTATACTTCAACACTCCCCCTCACGTGTGGTTCCCTCAGGCCTAAACGTGGACCGAAAGTGGGCTGCAATATTTTTATTTTATATTGTGCCAGCCGGGTCTTGAACTCAAGACCTTGATACGTCTCCAACGTATCTATAATTTCTTATGTTCCATGCTAGTTTTATGACAA
>NC_061510.1:214857234-214873720 GCF_022539505.1 Lolium rigidum
AGTAGATAAAAAACTAAATGTTATTCATTATGCTAGTAAAACTCTTGATGCTCGCTCAAAGAAATTATGCTACTACTGAAAAAGAATTGTTAGTTGTAGTCTTTGCTTGTGATAAATTTAGATCTTATATTGTTGATTCAAAAGTTACAATTCATACTGATCATGCTGCAATTAGATACCTTATGACAAAGAAAGATGCTAAGCCGAGGCTTATTAGATGGGTACTTCTTTTGCAAGAATTTGATTTACATATTGTAGATAGGAAAGGTGCTGATAATCCTGTTGCCGATAATTTGTCTAGATTGGAAAATATTGCTTATGATCCTGTTCCTGTTAATGATAGTTTTCCAAATGAACAATTGGCTGTAATAAAGGTGAGCTCGCGAGATAGCCCTTGGTATGCTGATTATGCTAACTTTATTGTTTCCAAGTACTTGCCTCCAACCTTTTCAGCTCCAGCAGAGGAGGAAATTCTTTTATGACTTGAGGCATTATTTCTGGGATGACCCACACTTATATAAAGAAGGAGTGGATGGTATTATGCGAAGGTGTGTTCCCGAATATGAACAACACGAGATATTGAGTAAATGTCATGGCAGTGCTTATGGAGGACATCACGCCGGAGATAGAACCGCGCAAAAGGTTCTACAATCAGATGCAATGAAATGCCTATGAATTATACTCTTGTTATTGAACTGTTTGATTGTTGGGGATTTGACTTCATGGGACCTTTTCCCTCTTCAAAAGGTAACACTCATATACTTGTTGCTGTTGATTATGTTACTAAATGGGTGGAAGCCATACCTACAAAAAGTGCTGATGGTGAGACCTCTTTAAAATGCTTTTAGATATTATTTTTCCTAGATTTGGAGTACCTAGATATATTATGACTCGATGGAGGTTCTCATTTTATTCATGGAGGTTTTAGAAAAACTCTTGCTAAGTATGGTATTAATCATAGAATTGCTTCCGCTTATCACCCTCAAAGTAGTGGTCAAGTAGAATTATCAAATAGAGAAATTAAATCTATCTTGCGTAAGACCGTTAATAAATCTAGAAAGAATTGGGCTAGTAAATTGAAAGACGCACCATGGGCTTATAGAACTCGCTTATAAAAACCCCATGGGAATGTCACCTTATAAAATGGTTTACTGAAAAGCTTGTCATTTACCCTTAGAACTAGAACACAAAGCTTATCGGGCTGTTAGAGAATTAAATAAAGATCCTAAACTTGCCGGTGATAAGAGGTTGCTACAATTAAGTTCTCTAGATGAATGGAGAAGTGAAGCTTATGAAAATGCTAAACTCTTTAAAGAAAAAGTTAAAAAATGGCATGATAGAAGGATCATCAAAAGAGAGTTTAATATTGGGGATAAAGTCCTATTGTATCGGTCTCTGCCTCGATTCTTTGCAGGGAAATTACTCTCGAAATGGGAAGGACCATATGTTGTTGAGGAGGTGTATCGTTCAGGAGCAATTAAAATTAGCTCTCTCCAAGGCAATGCTACGCAAGTGGTGAATGGACAAAGACTCAAGCATTATATCTCGGGTGATTCTTATAATGTTGATGTTGATATTATTCGAGTGGAAACACCGGAGGCTTTCATCAAGGGACAAATTGACAGTCCGCCAGAACTCAACTTTGAATAGGTAACAGTACTGGTAATGAAAAGTTCGCGATTTACTTTCCGAACATTATTTTTGCTGTTTTTGGAAAATAAGAAAAATTACGAGATCGAAACGGAGTGGAAAAGACGCACGAGGGGGTGCCACCACAGGCCGGCGCGGCCTGGCCTGGGCCCGCGCCGCCCTGTGGTCTGGCCGCCTCGTTGCCCCTTTCCGACTCTGGTTCGATCTGGTACTTTCCGTTTGTTCTGAAAATTTTTACTATAAAATCCCCCGGACCCCTGGAGGTCCGTATATCGTTTTCTCGACGTGTCTTGTTTCGAGCTGTTTCTGCCAGGATTTATTTTAGATCTAGAGCCATCATGTCTTCATCGGGAACTCCGAAGGACAACTCCTGCAAGGATGTTGGCAACTTGTACATGGAGGAGCTGAGGATGCATCCAAAGGAGTTGATGCTCGTCGAGGGAAAACTCGCAGATCAAAGATGTTCAGGGTCCCAAAGGAGAAGGAAGCTTGGAAGACAGGATGGAGAAGCTAGAACAAGAGGTCTTCAATTACAAGAAGATGGCCGAGCGTGAAGTGGATATCTTTCACAAGATTGTGTCTGAACTCATTGCTGAACACGAGAAGGAAACTGCAAAGCTATGGGGCGACATCCTCTCACTTCACGACACCACCAACAAACTCCAAGCTCAACTCTACGACATTCATAATCAGAACTGTGAGTATGAAAACAAGTTTAAACATATAAGTCGTGCTGCTAGTTTCAGGATTCCCGAGACCAAGATGTCATTTGTTGATGGAGAGCCTCTATCTTGGAAGTCTGAAGACGGGAATTCATCACCACCATCGCCAAAGGAGTAATTCATCATCGGTATTGGCATCCCCTTGGTTTGTTCCAAGCTTGGGGGAGTGCCGCGGTATCACATTATCACTACCTTTTACTTTTTACTATCAAGTAGTGTCGTATCATGAGTAGGGAAGTTATCGTATAAGATGGGTTGCAGTGTGGAAGTATCTCTCCTTTAGTTTGTCTATGTATCCCTTGGTGTGAGTTATCGTTATGGAATATTAATGAGAAGTCTTATCATTTACATATTGCACACCTTATTTTAGTTTGCAATTTCTACTATATGATTGATCTTGATTTTAGTATTGGTACCACTTTGGGAGCATTGAGTAAATCTATTTGGTTTTGGCAAACTTAGCAATGGTCAATAGCAACAACACTTTGAGTTTTAGAAGAATAGAGGAAACAAATGTAGAAGATGTTATTATCTTTCTTATCAGATCCTTAGCTTAGTATTCGAAGTTAAAACTGTTTGTGCTTACAAGTAAGATGCATGATTGTTTCTATCGCATGTATATTTGTTTGTTTCCCTCAACTCTTATGCTTGCTAATTAACCTTGCTAGCCAAAGACCTCGTATCGAGAGGGAATACTTCTCGTGCATCCAAACCCGAACCCAAACCTATGCCATTTGTGTCCACCATATCTACCTACGGCATGGTATTTTCTGCCATCCCAAGTAAATACTTCATGTGCTACCTTTAAACAATTCAAAACTTATTACTTCTTATTTGTGTCAATGTTTTATAGCTCATGAGGAAGTATGTGGTGTTTTATCTTTCGGTCTTGTTAGGCAGCCTCCACTAAAGGACTAGTGGCTTCATCCACTTATCCTATAATTTTGCAAGTAAGAGCCGGCAACGGGGTTCCCAGCCCCAATTAATCAACTTTCATTAATAATTCTCTTCACATGTTTTGCCCCGATTCATCGATAAGCAACTTAATTTTGCAATAGACACTCCTCCATGGTATGAGATTGTTGGAAGGCACCCGAGGATTCGGTTAGCCATGGCTTGTGTAAGCAAAGGTTGGGGGGAGTGTCATCCTTAAATAAACTAAAGTACATGTGTAAACAAAAGAGAAGAGGGATGATCTACCTTGCCGGTAGAGATAACGTCCTTCATGGGAGCCGCTCTTTGGAGGTCTCGTTTGGCAAGGGGTTAGAGTACCCGCTACCGACCGTTGACAACAACAAACACCTCTCAAAACTTTACTTTTATTCTCTTTATACGATTTCAAAACTGAAAAAGCTCTAGCACATGATTTAATCCCTGCTTCCCTCTGCGAAGGGCCTGTCTTTTACTTTATGATTGAGTCAGTAAACCTATTTTCCTCCATCTCAGGCAAGCATTTGAGTTGTTGTGATCAAACTATTATATTGTGATTTGTTTCATCATGTCTTTACTCTTTCTTGTTTAGTACAAGTTTTACCTGGATGAATATAGCTTTGAAAGTCATCAATGACTAATATGATTAAGTATGCAAGTTTACCATAAGCTTTAATATGAGAGCACTGCTCAATAGATGAATATAATCTGTTAAATGTTCTCTGACCAAGAACAAAGTTTGCCATCACCAATTATGATTTCTTATGCACCTTTATTTGTGATTACCTTATACTTGTTTCAAGTTGAGTTATATGAGGAAGTTGTTTACTATAATGTCTTGTGTGAATGAATATGATGCTTCTTGTCCGTATTTTATTTATCGACTCTTCACTCCATAAACATGTGGTCATGTTTACCGAGTTCAGTTTGCTTGGGGACAAGCGAAGTCTAAGCTTGGGGGAGTTGATACGTCCAATTTGCATCACTATTTTATATCATAATTTGCTCGTTATTCATTGATATATTTCATATTGGGACACAATACTTATGTTATTTCATCTATTTTGCATGTTTCATGATTATTTGGGGATCGAGCACCGGAGCCGTGATTCCGCCGGAAAAAGCACCGTCAGGATGCAATATTTCGGAAGACCAACTCGTGGAAGGAAGTTTTACCAAAAATCCTATTTTTCCGGATGACGGAGGAAGCCGAAGGGGAAGCCAGCTCGGACCCGTGGTGAGCCCACACCATAGGGTGGCGCGGCCCATGGCCCGGCCGCGCCACCATGTGGTGTGGAGCCCCCTCGGCCTCTTTCGCCTCCTTTCTTCGCGAAACCCTTCGTCCCGAAGACCTAAGCCACGGAGGAATCCTCACGAAGGGTTACAGCCGCCTCTGCGGGGCGGAGAACACCAGAGAGAAAAGAGCTCTCCGGCGGGCAGTGAATCCGCCGGGAAATTCCCTCCCGGAGGGGGAAATCGACGCCATCGTCACCGCCATCAAGCTGGACATCATCTCCATCACCATCATCATCATCTCCACCATCATCACCGCCATCTCCACCGCTGGACATCGTCACCGCTGTAGCAATTTGGGTTTGATCTTGATTGTTTGATAGGGGAAACTCTCCCGATACTCGATTTCTACTTGTTGTTGATGCTATTGAGTGAAACCATTGAACCAAGGTCTATGTTCAGATTGTTATTCATCATCATATCACCTCTGATCATGTTCCATATGATGTCTCGTGAGTAGTTCGTTTAGTTCTTGAGGACATGGGTGAAGTCTAATTGTTAGTAGTGAATTATGGTTGAGTAATATTCAATGTTATGATATTTAAGTTGTGGTGTTATTCTTCTAGTGGTGTCGTGTGAACGTCGACTACACGACACTTCACCATTTATGGGCCTAGGGGAATGCATCTTGTACTCGTTTGCCAATTGCGGGGTTGCCGAGAGTGACGTAAACCTAAACCCCCGTTGGTATATCGATGCAGGAGGGATCGCAGGATCTCGCAGTTTAAGGCCGTGGTTAGATTTATCTTAATTACTTTCTTGTAGTTGCGGATGCTTGCAAGGGGTATAATCACAAGTATGTATTAGTCCTAGGAAGGGTGGTACATTAGCATAGGTTCACCCACACAACACTTATCAAAACAATGAAGATTAATCAACTGTATGTAGCGAAAGCACTAGACTAAAATCCCGTGTGTCCTCGAGAACGTTTGGTCATTATAAGTAAACAAACCGGCTTGTCCTTTGTGCTAAAAAGGATTGGGCCACTCGCTGCAATTATTTCTCTCGCATTTTACTTACTCGTACTTTATTCATCCGTTACATCAAAACTCCCCGAATACTTGTCCGTGAGCATTTACAGTGAATCCTTCATCAAAACTGCCTGTCAACACCTTCTGCTCCTCGTTGGGATCGACATTCTTACTTATCGAAGATACTACGATACACCCCCTATACTTGTGGGTCATCAGATTGCCACATCTCTGAAGTTATAAAGTTCTTGCAAAAACTTGCTAAGAGTCCCAATGCTAGCGCTGTAAACTTGGCTTTCACAAAACATATTACAAATGCTCTCATAAAAGCTAGAGAAGAGAAACTAAAACTTGAAACTTATATTCCTAGAAAGCTAGAGGATGGTTGGGAGGCCATCATTAAAATGAGGGTCAAAGATTTTGATTGTAATGCTTTATGTGATCTTGGTGCAAGTATTTCTGTTATGCCTAAGAAAGTTTATGATATGCTTGACTTGCCACCAATGAAAAACTCGTTATCCGGATGTTAATCTCACCGATAATGCTAAAAAGAAACCTTTGGGGAGAGTTGATAATGTTCATATTATGGTTAAAAATAACCTTGTCCCCGTTGATTTTGTTGTCTTGGATATTGAATGCAATGCATCTTGCCCCATTATATTGGGAAGACCTTTTCTTCGAACCGTTGGTGCTACTATTGATATGAAGGAAGGTAATATTAAATATAAATTTCCTCTCAAGAAAGGTATGGAACACTTCCCTAGAAAGAGAATGAAGTTACCTTATGATTCTATTATTAGAACAAATTATGATGTTGATGCTTCATCTCTTGATGTTACTTGATATACACTTTCTGCGCCTAGCTGAAAGGCGTTAAAGAAAAGCGCTTATGGGAGACAACCCATGTTTTTACTACAGTATTTTTGTTTTATATTTGAGTCTTGGAAGTTGTTTACTACTGTAGCAACCTCTCCCTATCTTCGTTTTATGTTTTGTTGTGCCAAGTAAAGTCTTTGATAGTAAAGTAAATACTAGATTTGGATTACTGCGCAGAAACAGATCTCTTTGCTGTCACGAATCTGGGTCTAATTCTCTGTAGGTAACTCAGAAAATTAAGCCAATTTACGTGAGTGATCCTCGGATATGTACGCAACTTTCATTCAATTTGGGAATTTTCATTTGAGCAAGTCTGGTTCCCTAATAAAATCCATCTTTACGGACTGTTCCGTTTTGATAGATTCTGCCTTTTATTTCGCATTGCCTCTTTTGCTATGTTGGATGAATTTCTTTGATCCATTAATGTCCAGTAGCTTTATGCAATGTCCGAAGTGTTAAGAATGATTGTGTCACCTCTGAACATGTGAATTTTTATTGTGCACTAATCCTCTAATGAGTTGTTTCGAGTTTGGTGTGGAGGAAGTTTTCAAGGATCAAGAGAGGAGTATGATACAATATGATCAAGGAGAGTGAAAGCTCTAAGCTTGGGGATGCCCCGGTGGTTCACCCCTCCATATTCTAAGAAGACTCAAGCGTCTAAGCTTGGGGATGCCCAAGGCATCCCCTTCTTCATCGACAACATTATCAGGTTCCTCCCCTGAAACTATATTTTTATTCCATCACATCTTATGCACTTTGCTTGGAGCGTCGGTTTGTTTTTGTTTTTGTTTTGTTTGAATAAAATGGATCCTAGCATTCACTTTATGGGAGAGAGACACGCTCCGCTGTAGAATATGGACAAGTATGTCCTTAGGCTCTACTCATAGTATTCATGGCGAAGTTTCTTCTTCGTTAAATTGTTATATGGTTGGAATTGGAAAATGCTACATGTAGTAACTCTAAAATGTCTTGGATAATTTGATACTTGGCAATTGTTGTGCTCATGTTTAAGCTCTTGCATCATATACTTTGCACCCATTAATGAAGAAACACTTAGAGCTTGCTAATTTGGTTTGCATATTTGGTTTCTCTAGAGTCTAGATAACATCTAGTATTGAGTTTTGAACAACAAGGAAGACGGTGTAGAGTCTTATAATGTTTACAATATGTCTTTTATGTGAGTTTTGCTGCACCGTTCATCCTTGTGTTTGTTTCAAATAACCTTGCTAGCTTAAACCTTGTATCGAGAGGGAATACTTCTCATGCATCCAAAATACTTGAGCCAACCACTATGCCATTTGTGTCCACCATACCTACCTACTACATGGTATTTATCCGCCATTCCAAAGTAAATTGCTTGAGTGCTACCTTTAAAATTCCATCATTCACCTTTGCAATATATAGCTCATGGGACAAATAGCTTAAAAACTATTGTGGTATTGAATATGTACTTATGCACTTTATCTCTTATTAAGTTGCTTGTTGTGCGATAACCATGTTTCGGGGACGCCATCAACTATTCTTTGTTGAATATCATGTGAGTTGCTATGCATGTCCGTCTTGTCCGAAGTAAGAGAGATCTACCACCTTAATGGTTGGAGAATACATATTGTTAGAGAAGAACATTGGGCCGCTAACTAAAGCCATGATTCATGGTGGAAGTTTCAGCTTTGGACATATATCCTCAATCTCATATGAGAATAATAATTGTTGCCACATGCTTATGCATTAAAGAGGAGTCCATTATCTCGTTGTCCATGTTGTCTCGGTATGGATGTCTAAGTTGAGAATAATCAAAAGTGAGAAATCCAAAATGCGAGCTTTCTCCTTAGACCTTTGTACAGTGCGGCATGGAGGTACCCCATTGTGACACTTGGTTAAAACATGTGTATTGCGATGATCCGGTAGTCCAAGCTAATTAGGACAAGGTGCGGGCACTATTAGTATACTATGCATGAGACTTGCAACTTGTAAGATATAATTTACATAACTCATATGCGTTATTACTACCGTTGACAAAATTGTTTCATGTTTTCAAAATAAAAGCTCTAGCACAAATATAGCAATCGATGCTTTCCTCTTTGAAGGACCATTCTTTTTACTTTTATGTTGAGTCAGTTCACCTATCTCTCTCCACCTCAAGAAGCAAACACTTGTGTGAACTGTGCATTGATTCCTACATACTTGCATATTGCACTTGTTATATTACTCTATGTTGACAATTATCCATGAGATATACATGTTACAAGTTGAAAGCAACCGCTGAAACTTAATCTTCCTTTGTGTTGCTTCAATACCTTTACTTTGATTTATTGCTTTATGAGTTAACTCTTATGCAAGACTTATTCATGCTTGTCTTGAAGTACTATACATGAAAAGTCTTTGCTTTATGATTCACTTGTTTACTCATGTCATTACCATTGTTTTGATCGCTGCATTCATTACATATGTTTACAAATAGTATGATCAAGGTTATGATGGCATGTCACTTCAGAAATTATCTTTGTTATCGTTTTACCTCGCTCGGGACGAGCAGAACTAAGCTTGGGGATGCCGATACGTCTCCGACGTATCGATAATTTCTTATGTTCCATGCCATATTATTGATGATACCTACATGTTTTATGCACACTTTATGTCATATTCGTGCATTTTCTCGGAACTAACCTATTAACAAGATGCCGAAGAGCCGATTGTCTGTTTTCTCGCTGTTTTGGTTTCAGAAATCCTAGTAACGAAATATTCTCGAAGTGGACGAAATCAACGCCCAGTGGTCCTATTTTGCCACGAAGCTTCCGTAAGACCGAAAGGGATACGAAGTGGGGCGACGAGGCACCGCCACCATAGGGCCGCGCGGCCGGAGGGGGCCCGCGCCGCCCTATGGTGTGGGCCCCTCGTCGCCCCTCCGACTCGCCCTTCCGCCTACTTATAGCCTCCGTCGCGAAACCCCCGATACGAAGAACCACGATACGGAAAACCTTCCGGAGACGCCGCCGCCGCCAATCCCATCTCGGGGATTCGGAGATCTCCTCCGGCACCCTGCCGGAGAGGGGATTCATCCCCCGGAGGACTCTTCACCGCCATGGTCGCCTCCGGAGTGATGAGTGAGTAGTTCACCCCTGGACTATGGGTCCATAGCAGTAGCTAGATGGTTGTCTTCTCCTCATTGTGCTTCATTGTTGGATCTTGTGAGCTGCCTAACATGATCAAGATCATCTATCTCGTAATGCTATATGTTGTGTTTGTCGGGATCCGATGGATAGAGAATACCATGTTATGTTAATTATCAAGTTATTACCTATGTGTTGTTTATGATCTTGCATGCTCTCCGTTATTAGTAGAGGCTCGGCCAAGTTTTTGCTCTTAACTCCAAGAGGGAGTATTTATGCTCGATAGTGGGTTCATGCCTCGCATTGATACCGGGACAGGTGACGTAAAGTTCTAAGGTTGTGTTGTGCCGTTGCCACTAGGGATAAAACATTGATGCTATGTCTAAGGATGTAGTTGTTGATTACATTACGCACCATACTTAATGCAATTGTCTCGTTGCTTTGCAACTTAATACCGGAAGGGGTTCGGATGATAACCTCGAAGGTGGACTTTTTAGGCATAGATGCAGCTTGGATGGCGGTCTATGTACTTTGTCGTAATGCCCAATTAAATCTCACTCGTACTTATCATGACATGTATGTGCATTGTTATGCCCTCTCTATTTGTCAATTGCCCGACTGTAATTTGTTCACCCAACATGCTTTTATCTTATGGGAGAGACACCTCTAGTGAACTCGTGGACCCCGGTCCATTCTTTTATACTCGAAATACAAATCTGCTCGCAATACTTGTTTTACTCGTTTTCTCTGCAAACAATCATCTTCCACACAATACGGTTAATCCTTTGTTACGGCAAGCCGGTGAGATTGACAACCTCACCTGTTTCGTTGGGGCAAAGTACTTTGGTTGTGTTGTGCAGGTTCCACGTTGGCGCCGAATCCCCGGTGTTGCGCCGCACTACATCCCGCCGCCATCAACCTTCAACGTGCTTCTTGGCTCCTCCTGGTTCGATAAACCTTGGTTTCTTTCTGAGGGAAAACTTGCTGATGTGCGCATCATACCTTCCTCTTGGGGTTCCCAACGAACGTGTGAGTTACACGCCATCAAAACCCTAGTACCGAGAGCCACGATACGAGAAAACATACTGAGACGCCGCCACCGTCAATCCCATCTCGGGGGATTCTGAAGATCGCCTCCGGCACCCTGCCGGAGAGGGGAATCATCACCGGAGGGCTCTACATCACCATGCCCACCTCCGGACTGATGCGTGAGTAGTTCATCCTTGGACTATGGGTCCATAGTAGTAACTAGATGGTTGTCTTCTCCTCTTGTGCTATCATGTTTAGATCATGTGAGCTGCCTATCATGATCAAGATCATCTATTTGTAATGCTACATGTTGTGTTTGTTGGGATCCGATGAATATAGAATACTATGTCGAGTTGATTAGTGATCTATCATATATGTGTTGTTTATGATCTTGCATGCTCTCCGTTGCTTGTATTCTTGGTGTGATCTGTTTGTTGTGCCATACCTGATTGAGGAGCTGAATAGTAGCAGGAGGTACCTGCCTTGGGCGCGGGTTCCCAAGCTCCCGTAGTCTCCGCAAACAAGCACGGTATGCACTTTTCGAATTGCACTTTCCATTAGGGGTTAACTTTCAACATAAAATATCTTTATCTTGAGAATTAATAATAGGAGTCTGTTTGATGATTTGAGCTGTTGGCTGTTCGAATAAAGTGAATGAGTTGATCGTTCCAAACCTTCTGATTGGGAAACCAAAGGTCTTTGACTACAGCCGGATAAACAAAAACTTGAGTGTTGAATGATTAAATCATCCTAGATACCTTCCCAAGCTTGGCACCACGGTGAACTCCAGATTGAGATGTTGCCTTGAGTTATTTGATAAAAAGAATGGGTTTGTAGGAGGGGAAGAACCTTTCCAGAAAGCTGATTTTGGCACATTGGGCTTTGGGCGCCAAATAGAGCAGTCATGGAAATATTTGGATTTCAGAATTTTGTGGAGAGTATCGTCGGGATGGTTGGCGATTCGCCATGCGGCTGTGAGGATAAGTCCTTGATTCATGGCCTGAAAGTTTCTAATGCCCAAACCTCCCTCCTTTTTTGGAGTGCAAATATCTTTCTAAGCCCTTAAGCAAGGATTCGGCTATTTGTTTCGTCTCTCACTTCCCTCATAAACGTTAGAGGATCCTGGTCCCCTAGGTCCCCTGTAGATTGAGTTTGGCTTGGAGGCGTCGAATGAAGAGTTGAGCCGTGTACGTAGAAAAACATATTTGAAAGCCGTAGCTAGGTGTCTGTTTACGCACTAACGGCTCCAAATCGGCTATGAAGATCCTTTGGAGAGGACGAGTTCAGATGCCAGAAGAGTACTCCCTCCGTCCGCAAATAAGTGTACATCTAGGTTTTGTGTTTAGTCAAACTCTTTAAACTTTGATCAAATATATAGGAAAAAGTAGTAGCATTTATGACACTAATTTAGTATCCCGAGATTCGAAATGTAGTTTCAAATTATACAAAAATCTTATTATATATGTTGCTACTTTCTTTCCACGGTTGGTGAAAACTTAAAATGTTTGACTTAATACAAAAGGTAGAAGTACACTTATTTGTGGACGGAGGGAGTAGACCATTAGGGCATCTCCAACCGCACGACCCAAACGGACGCGCTGGACCGTTCGTTTTGGGCCGTTTGGGTGGCCGAGCAGACACGCGGGCCCGCGTCCGCGTGTCCGTTTGGGTCGCATGCTGCGCCCAACGCGGCGACCCAAACAGACGTCACGTGGTTCGTCTTCCTTGCACGGCGCTGCGCCATGGCAGGCCTCGACGGGACAGCAATGGTGGACGGTGAAACGCGCGGGAAAGTTCCCGCGCGCACCAATGTTCCCGCGCGCGCGAAAAGCCCTTTGGCGCGCGCTCGCGCCCAAGTTTCCCGCCAGGCCGCCGGCTATAAAAGACGGCGGCGGCCAGAGACCACATCTCACACCCTCTCCGCCGTCCTCCCCCTCTCCACCTTCTCCGGCGCCATGCCGCGCACCCTGCAGGCCACGTGGGCCAAGCTCTCCCTCGCCGCCCGGGCTAGGTTCCCGCGGACAGAGGAGGAGGAGCGCGCGGACGCGCGGTGGGTCGCCGACGAGGACGCGCTCCGCGTTGCTGCCGAGGCGGCGGCGAAGAAGGAAGGGGACGCGGAGATGGTGGAGGCGGCCGCGGACGGCTGGCACGAGACCGTGGACGGCTGGTACGAGGCCGCGGCCGCCGCGGAAGAGGAGCCCGTCGACGAGGAGGACCTCGCGCTGGCCAACATCAACGCCGCCATCGAGGAGCGTCTCGCCGACCTCACGCGCGTGACGAAGGAGAACGAGGCCACCTGGCGGGCCGGCCGCCGCCGGTCAGGCGACCTCCTCGGCCAGAAGAACGAGCTGCTCGCTATTCGAGCAGCCCGCCACCTCATCCAGATGCCCTCGCCAGAGCGGCGCGCCCGGGAGGATGCGGCGTCGGCGGAGCGCGGCCGACAAGAACGCATGCGTTGGCGGAACGACAACCACGAGGCCCAGGCCGCCAGCCGCGTTCGCGTGGAGGCGCGCACCGCTGTGGAACGCGCCGCCCTGCAGGAGCTGGAGCTATGCGGGAAGCGGATGGTGCCACCGCAGGAGGCGGAGCGCGAGCGCGCCCGAGGCGCGCGAGCGGAAAGGAGGAGGATGAAGTCCTCCGCCGCGCCACCCAGCTCGTAAAGCTGGAGTGGAATCCTCACGCGTACAGGCCGCCCGCGTCGAGTGAAATCCACGGCCCCGACGGCGAGCCGGCGAGGCCGCCGGCGACCGTACGTATTAGGCTAAAAAAAAATTGTAATGGTTCTTTTCAATGAAAAAAATGTTTCTATTTCTATGACACGCGGGCCATGGGCGGACAAGGGGCGGACGCGAGCGACTAGCATTCGACGTCCACGACCACGCAAACTCGCCTCAGATTTGGGCCGGGTTTGGGTCGTTCCGGACGCCGCGGCCATCCGTTTTAGGGATGGGTCCGCGCGCTGGACTGCGTTTTCGTCCGGTTCGACCCATCCGAACGCGGGCGCGGTTTGGATCGCCCGGTTGGAGATTCCCTTACCGCCCGCCGGTACTAGCGAAGGTGAGCAGAGTTTGGTCGCTGACAGCGGACACGAGAAACACGTAGACGATCCGCGGGTGCTTCCGCCTAGATATATTCCTACTCTTAAGTTTAAGCCACAAATAAATCCATCGATCTATATTTGCGTCTCGCAGCTAGCTTTGGTTTTTTCATGTCGTTCCTTTTGCACCGCGCGGCAGGTCGCCGGATGAGCACGTACGTGGCCGCATAGGAAGAAGGATCGACACCCACGTAGGCGGCTGTGGAGCCGGAGCCCACGTGGGGCCGGTAACGGTGTGCGGGCAAGTTTCTGGAAAGTTCGAGCGGTCAGCCGCGTGTGCCCCGGCGTGGGGCCACGTACGCGAAGACAAGGTTGCTTCTCCACTGCTCGTTCTCTTCTGCTCTGAGATTGTACGGTGGGAATTCTTTGCATGCGAGGATATTTAACATATTGGAGAATCAATAGTACTACGTAGTTGGATTGTTATGAGGGCTCTGGACACTTCCAGTCAGCAGAGTTTAAACCCTAAGTTTAATAATTTAATGTCTCATAAAAATGAAATATTTTTTTCAGTGGAAGGCGATATATATCCCATCGATAATGAGACTTCTGTGGAAACTTCGTCAACCTCAAAACCCACCATCCGTTCATGAATCAGTCTTTGGAGGTGCGTGCGTACTTTCACAAGGGATGTATACGTATTTATAAGCATCTGCGTTGTGTTTCAAAAATTAACATATTAATACGCGGCAACTGTAAAAATAAAGCGTGACAAATGATCAGATCTTCATACTTGTGTGCTCGTATCTTTTCTTCCTGAAAGAGAGTCAAATCCACGGTTTTACATAACCTTTAGATGTGCACAGCTAAATCCATTATCACCTACTACTTGTTAATATACTTTCACTACGTTAAAATATAGTGTTTATAAGATTTCTTTGAAATCGAGCCGAGTAAACTTTGACCAAAGTTCTGATGAAAAATATCAACATTTAGAATCTCAAATCAGTACCATCAAATCCATCATAAAGTATTTTTTTATATGGTATGGATTAGGTATTGCAGATATATATATATATATAATTTTATCAATAAATTTGGTCAAAGTTAACGTTATTTTACTTTCGCGCAAACCAATACGCACTATATTATGGCATGGAGGGAATACTATATTTAAATTCTTCCTAACAGGTGATTTTATTTCCATAATAACAAATAAAAATCTGAGGATTTAGACAATTTATACACTATCTGTACAGCTGGCTGAATCGTGTATTTTCACCTCATGGTTTTGCATCGCAGGGATGCGGAATTAGTTCGTCACCATTGTCCTTTTTCTTCTTTTCATTTTTCTCCTTTTCATGTTCACTTTTTTTGTGTAATTTCGCTAGGGCGCCAACTGTGTAAGTTTTCCCCACAAATCAATGAAAGGCGAACATTTGGGGGATCTTTGAATTTTTTCTTCGAAAACTCATCTGATTCAACCCTTGTATTTGCGTGATTTGGATACATATACTCTTTAGGATGACAATGCTTTCTTACATGATTGTGTCTCATGCATGTGCCAATTGTGATGTATAGCCTATGTAGTCTCTAAAAGTGGAGTGCGTCAATTTGGCTCCTGGGCTCACTAAGCAGCCCTTATATTTAAACATACAGTTTCATTTTTGAGAGAAATATGTAAATATAGTAATTCATGTATACTTCAAGTGTTCAAAGTCTCATTTAGAAATATGCTGTATTAAGCTACACGAAAGGAAAAAAACAGATGTGGATGCGTGGATAGAGCTAGATTTTATCCTTTTTATGTAGCCCATAATATGGCATACTTCAGTTGAGATAACGCATGCTTAAAGTGTATATTATTACCTACACATACCTTTTTAGATTTTTGTTTGAAACTCTAGAATATCATTTTCAAAATTTTAAAATAAAGGGCTCTAGTGAGCTCACGCTCCGATAGCGTTTTCCACCAAAAGTATTCATATTTCATGAATCATCATACAATTTTTTTTTAAAAGAATACGGTAGGAGAAGCCCCTACAGTGATTTTGTTTTGAAATAATAAGAACCTAAATAATTCGCGTCCCTCGGGACTTGAACCTGGGTGGCTGGGTTGTACATCCACTTCCCTAACCAAGTGAGGTAGGCTCACTTCTCGAATCATCATACAATCACAACATATGCTCTCGATCCATTTGCTATTCTTCAAACATTTATGCTATTAATTAGACGGATGTGCTAGCTAACTCAATCAAAAGTCTAAACTATTAGAAAGAGATGAACGGCATATTTTAACAGAAATAGTCTCACTAAAGTTGCTAACACATTTTCTAGTGTACCCAAAAGACATGTTTTTTTTGATCGATGGTTGTTTGCTTTGTTCAGTGACAAGGGGCAGGTATAAAAAATGTGGACGACACTCCACCTCCACCGCACACATAGTTAAGTGAGCTTCGAGAAGTGTCTGCCATTAGCTGTGAATCTATTTTCCGGATAGTATATACTACCTCCGTTTCAAGGAATAAGTCGTTTTCGTTTTACGAATTTTTTTTATCAAGAATTACTTTAAATAGATAAAGATTGTTTGTATGAAATTAGTATCATTGAAAAGTGCTTTTCAATACGAATCCAACGATACTATATACATATAATATAATTAAGATTTTATTGCTCAATTTTTATGGTCAAAATTCGTTTTGGAATACGCGTGTGCCTTCTTCCTTGAAACAGAGGTAGTATTGCTATATTGTGTGTACAATCGTACAACATGTATGGCGTGTCAATCTATAGGTACATCCGTAAATGGAACAAAAATGCACACTGACTCACTGATATATTTTTCTTTCACTTTTTATTTGATACTAT
>NC_061510.1:214873820-214900351 GCF_022539505.1 Lolium rigidum
GCCGAGAAAATTTTCGACCTCTTACTCAAGGAGAAGCAGCTAAAGTTACCCGAAGGCCACAAGATCCCCACGGTGCAGGAGCTGAACGGAAAGCCATACCGCAAGTGGCATAACACGTTCACCCACGCCACCAACGACCGCAGGGTGTGGCGCGCAGGTCCAAAATGGCGATAGAACAAGGGCGTCTAATTTTTCAGCCGCACGCCATGAAGGTCGACACACACCCTTCCCCGCCGTTAACATGGTGGAGTGCACTTACCATGGAGGGTGCCAGCCAGGATTCTCGTGCAATATCAACATGGTAGGACCTGGGCACCACTCGGGTAAGGACGGAGATGAGGGCAGCTGCTCTCATAGCAAGGACACAGAGGAAGCCGCTCCACGCGATCGGCTCCGTCACGATGGCAAGCGCTACATCACGGAGGGAGAAGTGAGGAACGTAAGATATCAGCGACCTCTCTCTGATCACCTCCTCAACAAGTATGTGGGTCAATATGACCAACGCCGGCGATACAACGACGATGATGAAAGAGATCGTCTGGCTAGGGACGCCAGGAGACACCGTCGGCATGATCGCGACGAGGAGAAATATGAGCGCCACGCCAAGGAAAAGTCGAGAGAGCAAGACGACGTGGATAGGCACTGGGACTGCCCCTTCTTCAGACGCTGCTGGGATTCAGGAATGAGCCGATTGCCTACTATCGGCAACTGTCCAGAATGTAGACAAAAGAAGAAGGATGCAGCTAACGTGTCCGTGTTCAAACGTCTAGGGCCTCTCCCGCCTCGGAACAAGCACGCCGAGTCCGCTCGGGTAGAAGATCTCGAGGAACTAGAGGACGATGATGAAGAAGACAAGTATCATCGGCCAAGGTGGTGCCCCGATGGGCTCAGCCGTTCCCAAAAGCGTAGGGTTCAGCGACTACGTGGGTTGGAGGAAGCCGAAAGGTTATACCTGCACACGTTGAGGAAGGCGCGGCCTGATCTCGGCCGCTAAAATTCAGCGAACCCCGGACGAAGAAGGTCGGCCACAAAGGAAAGAGTGGCGCCTGCAGACAAAAGAAAGCCGATGATGAGACATCGGCCGGCACAAACATGGTGTTCATCCTTCCAACGGAGTTTAGTGCTCCAGGATTAGACGAAGCACCTGTGGCACAACTTGACTGCGGCCCACGGCCGGTTATCTTTGAGAAGCCACGAGAAAGAAGCTACAGGCATCTGAAGGCCCCGTACTTGCGAGGCTACATCAATGGGCAGCCTGTCAACAAGATGTTGGTGGACACCGCAGCGGCAGTCAACATTATGTCATACTCCATGCTACGTCGGTTGGGACGCTCTAGCTCGGATCCGATCAAGACCAATGTGACACCGAGCGATTTCAACAGCCAAGCATCCGACGCACAAGGTGTTCCGAACGTGGATCCGACCATAGGAAGGAAAACCGTCCCTACGACGTTCTTTATTGTCGACAAAGCAAGAGCACTTATGCTGTCCTACTAGGGAGAGATTGGATCCACGCCAATCTGTTGCATTCCATCCACGATGCACCAATGCCTAATACAGTGGGATGGAGATGAAGTAGAAGTCGTCCACGCAGATGATTCAGCCGAGATTTCAACGGCTGGCATGAACGTTTGGGAGACATCGGGCCAAGAGCCACTCCCAGGCATCAATTTCGACGACTGCGAGCGCATCGACGTGACAAAGGACGGGGTTAGGCTGGTTTTATCCACCGGCCTGACCGTGTAACAAAAGCAACATCTATGGACAAACGTGGCAATGCCGATCCATGTGATCGGCCCCAAAGATCTGTGAAGGAACATTTCAAAACCTTCATTGAGCAATCAATATGGAGGCCGATTCCAGCAATCGGCCAAAATTATCCTCACCATATATTCTGCCTGGGTTCAACGTCGATCTAATGGGCAATGGGTTTACGTCGGCTGATGAGCTGGAAGAAGTCAACACTGTTCCTAACCAAGACGACGTTCACATATAGTGCCTGGTCTAACCACAGAGCCGATATCAGCAGATACCTGGCAGAATCGGCTCGGGGGGCACCTAATCAGATGAACATGTGCGATACATGTGCAGTGAAACATTGGGGGCCGATAGAAAAATCGGCCCGTAAAAAAAAATCTCATGATATACAGCCGATGCACGGACATCGACTTTAGAACTAAGGAACAAAGCCGATGCATAGCCATCGACTCTAGTGCAATTTCATGGGATCTACAAGGACCTCCAACTCTGTGTCAGAGGAGTTTTGTCTGATCGAGCTCAGGTCCATTTGTCTGAATTGCGTGTCCTCATCGCTGTTTTCGCCTTGACTGAGGCTCGGGGGGCAGCTGACCTGGTAGATGCTCTGTTTTTAGAAGCCGATTGGAGTGTCATCGGCTGGTCCTGCGTCGCAATCTTCTTCAAAGATGGAGAGTTCTTGCAAAAAAAGGGATCCATCATCACCGATAGGGAGTCGGCTCTGGGCTATATGGTTGCTGCAAAGGAACAGAGCAGGGTTATGAAGTATCACTGAGGAGATTTGCGAGCAGGTGATATCTGTTCTGCAGAGTATCGGCTTCAACGTCAAGTCGTTTCAGCAGCGGTTCTAGGGATCTCTTGAAGGCATTGGTCTTCCACATTGTCCACCAGAGCTCAAAGTCATCGGTCGAAAACATGAAGGATAGATCGTGAGGGATTGATGCGTTGACATCGGCTTATTGGACATTGACCAAGTTTATGATCACTCCGTAGTCGAAGAGATGAAGGGCGGATTAGGAGGGACCGATGCGTTGCCATCGGTTCATTAAGCATTGGCTAAGTGGACAATCGGCAAAGTCAGTATGAGGGGAAATCGGCTAAATTGGCATAAAGGAAATCGGCAAAATCAAATTTGGGAAATTCTTCATTGATAAACGAGATTTCTTACATAAAGAGCTGATTGCTCTCAAAAGGAAGTACTAAGGGGATACATTGCCCCATCTACTACTACTGATCCTATGCTAAGGGTCCTATCTACGGGCCGTCGCTGCCCTCGTCGTCGCCGTCGTCGCCGCTGTCGGCGCTACTCCCGGCGGGCTCGTCATCACTGCTGTAGCGACCGCCGGCAGGACCCTCGTTGTCCTCGTCCTCCTCGTCAGCGTCGTCGTCGTCGCTGTCGAAGTCGCTGAGGTTCCCCGGCCAGGGGCAGAAGCGCTTGGCCGGCGGTTCGTCGGAGGAGGTGTCGTCCTCCTCCTCCTCCTCCTCCTCCTCCACGGAGGAGGTGAAGTCGTCCCAGGGAAAGCGATCGTCATCGCTCTCCTCCTCCGTTTCCCCGTCGGCGAGGAAGCGGAGGTCACTTCCCGTCGGTCGAGGACTTGTCGTCCTCGGACCGGACGGAGAAGTCGTGACTGGACTCCTCCCCGGCTGCGATGGCGCGGCGGATGTTGGCCGCGTGAACCTCCTCCGGGCCCCACTCCGGCGTCGGCTCGCGGGAGGAGGAGGATTCGATGGAAAGACCCGATGAAGCAGAGGAGGAAGAAGACATGGTGGCGTAGGAGGGCTTTTGGAGTGCTAATGCGAAGGGGATGAAGAAGCGAACTGTTTGGAACGGTTAAATAAAAGGGGATATAGTGGAGATTCAATGCCACAGCAGTTTCCGAGGAAGTGGTGCCCAACGAGAAAAAAAAATTTGCCGGGTCACGCGGAGAAGTGGAGGAGGCAAGGCATCATGATGAAGGATCATCGCGACGGTTCCGCTCTGCCACGACATGACCCGACGAAGAAAAAGCAGTGATTTTGGAATTGTCATTTCCAAAACCAGGGGGCATGTGTTATCACCAGAATTTGACCGGATCAGAGGTGGGCCGCGATTGAATATGGGTTTGAAGAATATACATAGAAGAAATACATGAATCGGCCTTATATACCAAGTTTGGGCTAGTTTGCTAGTGTATCTGTAACATAGTAGGATACGTGTCGGTTAGATGGAGTTTGGGCTCATGCCCGGTTGGGATTATTCCCACGTTAGAAAGTCTACGGACTATAAATATGTATCTAGGGTTTATGAAATAAACAACAATCACGTTCACCACAAACCAATCTAGGCGCATCGCCAACTCCCTTGTCTCGAGGGTTTCTTCCGGGTAAGCATCATGCTTGCCTAGATCGCATCTTGCGATCTAGGCAGTACACGTTTATTCGTTGTTCATGCGTTTCTCGTACTGAAGCCTTTTTGATGGCGAGCAACGTAGTTATCATAGATGTTTTAGGGTTAGCATTGTTCATCGTATCACATGCTATCGTCGTGCAACCCTTAGGCATCTAGCCGCCCTTACACCTATCTTGGGTGTAAGGGCGGCACCCCGCTTGATCATTGTTTAGTAGATCCGATCCGTTATGATTGCTCCTTGTTCTTCAAGGATTAGTTTAATATCTGCATGGTTAGGCCTTACAAACGGGTTGAAGGATCCAGTGGCGCGTAGGGTGTAGTTTGCTAGCCCTAGACAGGATGTTCCGAGGATCAACTTCGTGTTGGTTTTTAGGCCTTGTCTAGGATCAGCTTACGATCACCGTGCGTGGCCGCCAGGCTCAATCACGAGTAGAATGTTCCGATTATGCGGTGAAAACCCTAAATCGTAGTAGGTCGTTTTAGCTTTATTTTGATCAAGCAGGACCACCATCTGATCGTACACCTCGTACGCATCATGGGTGGATCGGCTCCTTGAGCCGATTCACAGGACAACCTGAGAGACGATCGAGGCTCGTATTTAATGTTTACGTGTATGCCATGCAGGAAACTAAGCGAGGCACATCCAACACCTTCCTGACCAGGTATAGGTCAGGTGGCACGCCCTTGCATCAGCATCGGACGTGCGTGCCGAGGCTTTGCGGGCCGTCGCTCGGAGGGACCAGGGCCAGCCGCAGTCATGGGAGCCTCCCGGCTCTACAGTGTTGCCCGTCGCTACTCGCCGGTGGGTTTCTGACCGCAACAACTACATCCCGCCGCCATCAACCTTCAACGTGCTTCTTGGCTCCTCCTGGTTCGATAAACCTTGGTTTCTTTCTGAGGGAAAACTTGTTGCTGTGCGCATCATACCTTCCTCTTGGGGTTCCCAACGAACGTGTGAGTTACACACCATCAGTAGGCGTCCAAGGTTTGATCGCCCTGGGGTGTGCCGAAGAATTCCTGCTGCAAAAAGACAACACGTTGGAGCTTGTTATTGGTGAAGATGCCGTTGATCTTTCCCCACACCGTGCGGGCATCATCGCCTTCCCGAACGACGGTCTTGAAGATGTCCGGCGAGACGGTGAGGAAGAGCCAGCGGATGATGGTGGCGTCGATGGCCAGCCAGTCGGTGTCGCAGGCGAGGAGGTCGGCGGTGCCGTCGATGTGATCGCGCAGGTTGTACTCGCGGAAGAGGAGGTAGAAGTACGTCTTCCAGGTGAGATAGTTGGCGGCGGTGGTGGACAGCTTGACGGGGACATGGTCGGTGATGGCGACGGCGCGGAGCTGGCCGGGGTCGGGGATGGAGGAGTCGGCGAAGGGGTTGGAGCTAGGGGTTGACATGATGAGGAAGGGGAGGCGGCGCGCGGCCGGGAGAGGGAGGAGAGGCGGCGCTGCTAGGGTTTAGGGGTTGGGGGAGGGTGGGGTGCGGCGCACGGGGAGGAGAGGCGGCGCGCGGCTAGGGTTTTAGGATCTAGGAGGTGTCTGATACCATGTAGAAGGAGATGCAATGCTCGATGTATTGATCGGATGCATATGGCGGTACATATATAGGCCACGTCCTCGACTATACAAGGAAGGAGGCGGGCCCAATAGTAAATACAAGGATATGTATCGCTATACAATAACTACAGAGGATACACATCCAGATATACAAGATATGTATCTCAACAGTTCCCCTATTTCAGGGTGAGTACAAAATCATGTTCCTTCTACCTATCAGATGTGTGCTACTATCAGAAACATGATTGTGTGCTAATCTTTTTACAGGATTGCATTGGGGATATTGATGGTACTCATGTCACTGCAAAGTTACTGAGATCAATATCTGCAGCATTTGCGGGAGGAAGCACTACACCAACCAGAACATGCTAGCAGCTGTGGATTTCAATATGAGGTTCACCTACGTGCTTGGGTGGGAGGGTTCAGCTCATGATGCGAGTATCATGGCCGATAGCTTGTCAAGGTCTGATGGGTTGCAAATCCCCGACGGTAAGTTCTACCTTGGAGATACTGGATATGCATGCCGGCCTGGAATTCTACCTCCCTTCAGGAAAACAAGGTACCACCTCAACGAGTTCTCTGCGAAGCACCGACCTCTGAATGCGAGAGAGTTGTTCAATCTCAAACACTCAAGCCTTAGAGTCACCATTGAGAGGGCCTTTGCTGCTTTGAAGAACAGGTTCAAGGTCTTTGACCAGAAACCGTTCCACACGTTTGACACTCAGGTAAAGCTGGTCCTTGCTTGCTGCATTCTTCACAACTGGATCCTAGGTTGAGGCGAGGATGAGTTCTTCGAAGAGGTTGTCACTATTGATGAAGTAGAGACCGGCCATGGCGGGGAAGCAGGCGACAATGATGCCTGGAAGGTGAAGAGGCAAGAGTGGGCAGACGCAATGTGGGAAGCCAGAGGCAACACCACCATCTGAGAAGAAGTGAAGAAGAAGAAGAAGAACCCCTACGATCCCCTGTTTCTCGAACCCTTTTCGATCCCCGTATATTGAACGACCCCGTTATGATAAACTGCAATTCGTAGTAGCTAGGGAGCATCGTGTTATGAACTACCATTTGTAGTAGCTAGGGATGATTTCGTGAACTGATTGCAAGTACTGTGATTTCTGTGTGATGGGAGGTGATAGCATGGTAAGACTACCCGTCGTAGAGAAGAGGTAACCGTAGACATGCCTGGATGGTACCAAACAGGCCTAATATCATCTCCATCGACTTGGATGCAGGCAAACAAACAGAAAGTCCTTTTTGGCCCAACCGATATAGCCCGACGTACCAAACAACAGGCAATTTCGACCCGTGGCTCGTTCTGGACGCGCACGCCAGTGAGCCACAAGTCAGGCCAGACAACCAAACGCGTCCTAAGTAGCCGTCAGTTGTACCAGTTGACTTGATTTTGATGTGCTAGTACAGCCATATGTCCGTTGCCTTTTGTTTGCAGCTAGCTGACAACTGTTTTTAGTTGCCTATTTTTTTTCTCAAACAGACATCAACGTGCTTGTCGTCATGTATTAAGAAGACGCCGCTATTAACGACGGTACCTTCAATATGTGGAAGCATATCATGCCCATGTGCTCATACCTCCCGCACTCGCAGATGTACATAGAACTGTCTTCAGAAACGGTGACCTCATATCGACTCTTGTACCAATCAGGGAGTGCCAAAGGATTTACATGATTTGCATGCAATGCAACATATTTCATTTTTGGCACAATTTCCTCCACAGAATAGTACCATGCAACATACAGGGCTCGACCAAACATTTCAAACATCGTCCTTGTGTATATCTTGCTGGCATGCATGCCTTTCTATCGGTACATTTGATTTTATCACTGCACCAGCCTAGCCAAAACAAAGTGATATCTAAACAAATATCAGGCAAATGATGTCATCGGAAAACAGAACAACAAACACTATAAAAGGAAATGGCCTACAAGGTTCAACATAAACAAAAAACCAACTGTCTTACCATCTGCCCCTTTTTTCTTGGAACCCTTCTTCTTGCTCTCTGTCATATTGCAGCTTCCCATATTGTTTAACAAACACGATCATCGGGCACGCAGGAGGGACATAATTCTTTAGCATGTGATTTGCACTCTCACTTCTTTGGGTGTTGATCCGCTTGGCACAGAACTTCCCACTGAAGTATGGCTTTGCCCACTTCTTGCGGACTTCAAAGATCTGAATAAGGAACGTGTTGCTCATCAGACCTCAAATCCCTTCACAGTAAGCATCTCGTCCACAAGGTTGTGGAAATCAGTACGGAACCCACTTTTTCGTGTAATGGGTACCAAGGCATTCGTTGGCCTTCCGAAGAACATGCCATTTACACCACTGGTGTGTCGTGCCTGGGAACACGTTCTCAATCGCGACCTCCATTGACCTTGCTTGATCTGCGTTAAAATGGTTGCCATGTTAGTCATTTTGCCATAAAATCAACACCCCCGGGTTACCGAACAAATTAGATAGTACATGTTAGTATTGTCACTGGTCGCTTGCCACCCATCATCTTCACGAACTTGGAGAAAACCCACTCGAAGCTCTCGATCTTCTCGTCACGCAGTAGAACACCAGCAAAAAGAACACTTTAGAAATGATTGTTTACTCCAACAAAAATACCAAACGGCATATCGTACAGGTTGGTCTTGTAAGTTGTGTCAAAGGTCACCAGATCACCGAAATGGTGGTACTGGTGTTTACTACGGCCATTTGTCTATAACAGGCTTCATATCTTGCTATCAGCATCGGCTGAAAAAATGCGGAATTGTCTTCGCCTTTGTAAGCGAAAATGTCCAGCCTATCTCGCTTTTAGCCTTCATGGTGAATGGCCCACTGCATTCGCAACAACTAGATGTTGTGTTACTCTCCTTTGGCTTACCCTACAAACCAAGGCAAAAGAAGTATGTTACTTTCAACAACAACACCATCAAGATTTTAAACATCATAGCAAATTCAAGCCTAGTTTGCGAATTTACCGAGCACACATACAGCTCTTGCATACACTTCGCCCCTTTCACATTGGTTCTGCTCTTCCCGTATCTAATCCCAAAACCACATTCCCAGGAATATAGGTTGTAATAGTCATACGCCTCCCCAGTCGAATCAAATGTGAGGCCCACTGTCGGGTTTACAATAGCATCTGTTTTCCGTTCTGCAAATCCTCTGAACGAACTTTCTAGAGCTGTAACCCTGTCTGGTTTCGTGGGTCTCTCATCAGGCATTCTCCCATGACTTGGTCTGAGAATTAAATTTTTCACTAGGCAGACTAAAAATGACATAATATACATAGATCAGTGGGCATGCCACATGAGGCGCACAAATAATAAAAAAAATTCTTTTTTCGGAAATGATGTCCACAACTAGCAAACATGAAGGCACCACTCAAGCTATGCACATCCAGCAACGCTAGCTTTGGTTCTATAATCGTTGGAAATAAAAAACATGGAACCAGGTTGTTTTTCTGTGGGAGTCAAGACTGAATCTCAATAGGCAACACAACATATAGAAGCTACTGTACCGAGACGTAGCAATATTGGTGTAGTTAGGGCATCTCCAAGGCGGCGACCCATCCCACGCCCGCGCGTTCGGATGGGTCGAAACGGACAAAACCGCGGCCCAGGGCGCGGACCCATCCTAAAAACGGATGGCCGCGGCGTCCGGGACGACCCAAACCCGGCCCAAATCTGGGACGAGTTTGTGTGGCCGCGGACGCCGATGGCTGGCCGTGCGCGTCCGCCCCTTGTCCGCCCCTGGCCCGCGTGTCATAGACATAACTAATTTTTTCCATTAAAAAAGTACCCATTACATTTTTTTTAGTCTACTACTTCTATCCTAATACGTACGGGGCCGGCGGCCTCGCCGACGACTCTTCGCCGGCTCGCCGTCGGGACCGTGGATTTCACTCGACGCGGACGGCCTGTACGCGTGAGGATTCCACTCTAGCTTACGAGCTGGGTGGCGCGGCGGAGGCCTTCATCCTCCTCCTTTCCGTCTGCGCGCCTCGAGCGCGCTCGCGCTCCGCCTCCTGCGGCGGCACCATCCGCTTCCCGCATAGCTCCAGTTCCTGCAGAGCGGCGGTTCCACAGCGGTGCGCGCCTCCAGGCGGACGCGGCCGGCGGCCTGGGCCTCGTGGTTCTCGTTCCGCCGGCGCATGCGCTCTTGTCGGCCGCGCTCCGCCGACGCAGCAGCCTCCCGGGCGCGCCGCTCGGGCGAGGGCATCTGGATGAGGTGGCGGGCTGCTCGCATAGCGAGCAGCTCGTTCTTCTGGCCGAGGAGGTCGCCTAATCGGCGGCCGGCCGGCCCGACAGGTCGCCTCGTGCTCCTTTGTCACGCGCGTGAGGTCGGCGAGA
This sequence comes from Lolium rigidum, assembly GCF_022539505.1. Classification (NCBI taxonomy): domain Eukaryota; kingdom Viridiplantae; phylum Streptophyta; class Magnoliopsida; order Poales; family Poaceae; genus Lolium; species Lolium rigidum. Next base: position 214,883,877 of record NC_061510.1, read on the forward strand.
CGCTCCTCGATGGCGGCGTTGATGTTCGCCAGCGCGAGGTCCTCCTCGTTCACGGGCTCCTCCTCCCCGGCGGCCGTCCCCTCCTCCGCTGCCTCGTACCAGCCGTCCGCGGTCTCGTGCCAGCCCTCCGCGGTCGCCTCCACCATCTCCGCGTCCCCTTCCTTCTTCGCCGCCGCCTCGGCAGTGACGCGGAGCGCCTCGTCGTCGGCGACCCACCGCGAGTCCGCGCGCTCCTCCTCCTCCGTCCGCGGGAACCTGGCCCGGGCGACGAGGGAGAGCTTGGCCCACGTGGCATGCGGGGTGCGCGGCATGGCGATGGAGAGGGCGCCGGAGAAGGTGGAGGGGGAGAGGACGGCGGAGAGGGTGTGATGCGGTCTGTGACCGCCACCGTCTTTTATAGCCGCCGGCCTGGCGGGAAACTTGGGCGCGAGCGTGCGCCAATGGCCTTTTCACGCGCGCGGGAACCTTGGTGCGCGCGGGAACTTTCCCGCGCGTTCCACCGCCCACTATTGCTGTCCCGTCGAGGCCTACCATGGCGCAGCGCCGAACCACGTGGCGTCTTTTTAGGTCGCCGCGTTGGGCGCAGCGTGCAACCCAAACGGACACGCGGACGCGGGCCGCTGTCCGGGTGTCCGCTCGGCCCCCAAACGGCCCAAAACGGACGGTCCAACGGATCCGTTTGGGTCGCTCGGTTGGAGATGGCCTTACAATTTACCCAATAGGCAACACAACACATCTGTTTTTTGTTACGAACTACTAGTAGATTTCTGAAAAACTAGATCACACTACACGCACATGCACTTGCTATTCTTCTATCAGTAGTCATCTCGCTTACCTCCGTACCCATCCTTCAACAACAGGAGGCGCGCCACCCGATGCACTGCCGCTGTCAACCTCCTGAAGAGATAAGATTTCTGTCGACTTCAAGTGGTTTTCCCTTTTGCTCTGTCAGCGAATCATCCAATGTATCACTCTCGAACGCCTCAGGCTGCTCATAGTGGGGAGTAACTTAGACTAGTAATATATGTCATGTTACTAGTCTAGGTTACTATCTTCATAGTGGGTAGTAACTTATATGTGGTGTCATGCATTGCGTCATTTATTATGTTGTAGACTCATTTTGCCTTGGGATGTGTGATGTTATGGTAACATAGCTAGTTACCACCTCACTCTCTTTCTTCATTTATTCGCATGCCATGTCACCAAAATGCCTTGAGATGTGTGATGTTACTAGCTATATTACTCTCACTATGAGCAGTCTCAGGAACTGTATCGAGCCCCCTGCAGGAACATATAAGAAGATTCAGAATGCTGTAAGGATAAAAAAAAGCTCCATATCTTGTGAATCGATGTCCTCACCTGAAAGTACCAAATCCACTCCGCAGCATTGCGCTCAGATGCAACATCCATAAGTTCGCCGGCTCACCAGGTGGATCTACCTCCTCTCTGTGAAGCTCCCCCCACCACGAGGCTCGGAATTGGCATCCTACGAGCGGTTGATGAAGCAGGAACATTGCGAGCATCTTGCTGTTATAGAATTAACCCATCCCTAAAAGCAACGGCCCGTACAGTGTCATAACTACGCTGCGTGTCTAATTATTGCCGGCAGGGGCGCGGAAGGGGAGTTAGGACCTGTACCTACCTGTTCTGGTGACGATCCCCCGGATACAAAATCTCGTATTCCTCTTTTCCTCCCATTATGTTTCCTGATTTCCCTTTTTCTGCATTTATACAGGCTACTTTGTTTGCTCATTTAGAAGCTCGAACCAGCGATACAGATTCCATCCGCGCTGGTGGCTGAGAGCCAAAAATTCGCGTCCCTAATCCCACGGCAACCATTGACGCGTGGGATGTCGACCTCGGCGTGCTGCCAGGTCCCAAAAGTCCGCGTCGGGAGAATTAATGACGAGGACTTCATTGCTTCGTCCTGCAGGAAGTTTCCTACCCCTAAATTTCACCAATTTAGTCCGTGTGTCCCCCAATTCACTGTCCAGTAGCTCATAGTTCTCTTTAGCTCAGAGCTCAAGCTCCGGGTCATCTTATAAAGTATACTGAGAGAAGAAAGGTCTTGGAAAGTCAGCAGCATCACATGATTGCCTCTTCCTTTGCTTGGTAATTATGTTCTTGACACTCTCCCTTTCATGTACGCATGATTAACTGATGAATCTTTCTCTTGCTCAATCTTCCTTACCTGTTTGCTTCACTTCATTGCTCGCTTTCCATTAGAATAGCTGTGTGCATTTATTGATGCGATTTTTGGTATTTTGATTCCCTTGATTGGTTAATTGAGAAGGTTAACTTCTGTTCAAACATTACTAGAGAAAGCAATGGATTCTGCTGAGAAGCTTGCATCTGCAGAGCAAAATCATACTGTAGACAAGATTTGACCAACCAAATTTCGTTTTGTCCTGGAATTTTGGTTTAGTCAGGTTAATTTATGTCCCTGGCTTTTAGTTGTAGGAGACACAATTTTTTTTTTGTCTCGTATGGTAGTACGCAGAAAAGAGTGTATTTACAGGTTGTCTGATTTCTCTCCAAGCAATTCATACTCTCCATTCTTCTCAGTTCGTTTCGCTGGTCTAGTGAATCTGACACAATTCATTTTGTTCTTCAGTGAGGCATCTATGTCGCACTGATTTCGCCTCAAGAGTCAAGAGTGCTTATGATCTCCATCAAGCAGAATCCAGAGCAGATTGAGCAGTACTTCTGTTCCTAAACAAACTGATTGAGCACCATTCTGGAAGCATGAAGTTCCTAGCTTTTGGGTTAGTTGTACTGGCGTACCTGCAATCTTTTGCAGCTACTGACCTCCAACTCCAAGGTAAATAATTTGCGTTTAAGATATTATTCTACATAGCTGGAATTCGGTAAGGCAATGCCAGGGAGTATTGACTAGTATGAGGCTGGGGCTGTTGCTTCATTTAGAAAAAAAAAAGGGAGTATTGACTATTTGACTAGACTTCGTCTACTAAATAATCGAGTGCGCTTCTTGGAGATTCATCTCGCTGCCCTTATCATTATCCAATTATTGACAGATGACTAGATTTTATCAGCACCCGAGTGTCTAGCTTCACCTCCCTGTACCTACCATTAACAAGGTGTGGAACTGACTTGGAACTATTGACTGTTTGTTGACTAGACTCTGCCAACTAAATATCCCTCCATCTGATAACACTTGTCTTAACTTTGTCTAAATTTAGATGTATATAGACACTATTTAGTACTTCCTCTGATCCATATTACTTGATGCTAAAATGGATGCATCTAAATTTAGACAAAGGCAGAGAGAGTACTGTACATCTGCTAAGAGATTCACCTCCATATCTCTTTGAAAATCCAGAGTTCCAAACAATGCTTACAAGGAAACTACTCAATTGTTCCAAAGCACACGTACTCCAGTGATCAAGTGCATATTTGCATATCACCTACCCTTAGAATTGCTTTGGTAGATTTGCACTTCTCTTTCAACGTAGTAGGAAAGCACTTCTCGTTAGATTGCAAGTGAAACATTGAATATATTTATTTTACGTCAATCAGAAAGATTTTAACCACTTTTAATTAGTTCTACCTCATAGCTCTGCAAATTAAACGGCCTTTTTTTTTATCTCTACAGTCACAGCACTACATGAAATCAGAATGATGCTCATTGACAATCGCGGTGTCCTGGGAGATTGGAACGAGAATCAAGTCAATCCCTGCCTTAATAATTATATTATGTGCGATCAAGACAACAACGTTTATGCAATGTAAGTGAAAGCATACTCAATTGTCTGGCAGCTACAATTCTTTTTTGCTCTCTTTTTTAATTCTTGAAAGCCCATCACGAGGCAACCGCATATTCACATTCTGGCCAACATAAGGATGTTTGAAATATTAAAGCAGAGCATAGCTTTTTAAGCCGGGCCTGATGTCGATTTGGCCGGTCAAAATCTCCTCTGAACTGAAGACCGTCCATCACTTCTTAGAGCACCTCCAATAGCATTTCTATATTGGATTGCTAAAATTTTACTATAGAAAAGGGAAAGAGAAGGTATACAAACCCAGATAAAATTTTGCTTTCATAGCCTTCTTATAATAGTAATCCAGCACTGGCAATGGTGGGTACACTTTTTTTTCTTTGTTTTTTCGTCCCTTATCTCCTTCCCTCTTCATCCACCTGCAAGCGCACGGGCAGCACGGCCTGCCACTGCCCCACGCCCGCCGCCCGCCCACGAGGCTTGCCCATGCCTCCCGCGGCCCGCCGCCACCTGCGCCCACCCACTGCCGCGCCATGCCCGCCGCCCCCCACGCCACATGCCTGACCCCCAACCACGCGCAGGGTGGCAAAGGATCATCGTCGGCGGGGCACAAGGGTGCGCGGCGGAGCTCTCCGGCAGCACTATGAGATCTCGACCCTCTGCCCGGTACCATTGCGGTACCAGGCGAGGAGTACCACCGTGTTTGCATGACCGGTACCAGAGCGGTACTACCGCGTTTCACCATTTCTGGTGACTCGAGCGGTAGTGCCGGCTTAGGTACCGTCAAGGTACCGGCATGCTCACTGCATTCTTTTCCCAGAAGGCGGTACCTCGACCGGTACTACCGGAGCTGCGAGGTTCCAGCTGATGTGTACGTGGTGCTGAGGGTGGTAGCAGTACTACCGCACTTGGTAGCGGCACTACCGCACTCAGCACCGGTACTACCGGTTTTGCTGAACCTGTTTTCTTTTCTTTTCCTCTACAACCATGTCGCCTCGCGACACACACACAAAACCAGAAAACCTATCAACTACTCTTGAGTCTTCCGATCCAGAGGTATTTAGCGAGGACACCGTGCACATGCAAATTTTTCATGGAAACTATGCACACGGTGAAATATATTCGAGTGTTGTTATCAAATACACAAAACACTCATGGAGATATCTTGCTCTTTCATCTGCCGTGACAAGAAAAAGAACAACGTCAACCTAAACCACCGGATGATGGGTAGCTTTCGGCGCTTCCTGAATGACTGCGAGCTTAATGAGATTTACCTACACGGGAGATGCTACACGTGGTCGAACGAGTGGTAGACCCCCACCCTCCTCAAGCTCGAAAGAGTGTTCGTCACGGTTTCGTGTGAAGAACTCCACATCAGCTCCTCGTTAACTGTACCACACAGTCTGTGAGTCACAAGCGGTTTCGGTTTGAACGTTCTGGCTGAAACTGGATGGTTTCAGCAAAGTGGTGCAGTTCGCATGGGATAAGATTGACAGTGACCCGGACCCCTTCCGGATGCTCAAGTATGATCTGCACATCGGCGACGTGGGTGTAGGTGACCTACTTTGGTGGCCAGGTGGTCTTCGGCAGGAACTGGAAGGAGACGGTGTTCAAGTATGATCTGCACATCGGCGACGTCGTGGAGTTCAAGCTCCAGGCATTCGTCATCAAGATGATCATCTTCAGGGCCGACTCCTCCACCGCCAGGCTCTACACCTGCCCTGATCACGGCTAGGCGGCGGCCCTTCTTTATTTCCATGCCTGTTAATGATGTCCATAGTTAGTTTTAGTGGTGAACCTTTGATGTTAAGACAATGACCGTGCCTTTTGATCAAGGAGTTCTACGGGCTTCTATGCCCCTGGAATGTCCTTGCTTTTGATCAAGGAGTTCTACGGGCTTCTATGCCCCAGGAACGTCCTTGCTTTTGATCAGGACATTATTTCTTGCCCTGACAATGCTTATATGCAGGTAGCTCTTCCTTGTTGTTGGATCATGGCTATCATGTGTGCTTACTCTGTTGTGTTGTGTGATTAGATAGGGGTAAGAGCACCAGTTGAAGAGGGCGGTAATAGCATCGCTTGTTAGCACACAACCAAACGGCCAATACTTCTCTCGTGAGCCAACATATCGGCCATTGTTGCTTACCAATCGATGGGCCGAAACTGCACCATGAAACTTTGTTGGAATCCAAACGTAGTGCACAACATAACCCAAGTTCCGTTTCTCCTCATACGGCATCCGGTGGGCTAAATGGGGAACAGGAAAACTCTATTGCGAGCAACCAATCACGCCCTTGGTGACCGGGCCAGGATGTTTTGCAACTTGGGTGACCACAGTACACATCGATGGCAAGTTGATAGATCATGGGTGATTTTTACTCTATGCAAAAATAAAAATAAAGAGATATTTGAATAAACACTGTAAATGTGCAATAGCATGTACACTTGTGTTTACATGATTATTTGCTCAGTTTTCTCTCTGCAATTTTCAGAACTTTGAGCAAAGCAGGGTTAAGTGGAGTAATGTCGCCCAGCATTGGAAAGTTAACAAGTTTACGTCAACTGTACGCTCGAGATATACTCTTACAAATGTGTTACATTTAAAGATTATTCCTCAAATAGATATAGTTTACTTTCACATGATTTTGTTGATTGTTACATATTTTGTTTCAGGGCATTTGATGGTAACCTTATAAATGGTGAAATCCCGCAGGAGATAGGCAACCTACCAAACTTAGTGATTCTGCAACTTGGAAATAATATCTTAAATGGCTCGATACCTGAATCATTTGGCAATCTTTCAGCACTTCAAATTATGTAAGCCAATCTATATCTCTTATTATCACACACATCACGGTCAACCCTGAACAATGTGATAACTTTGAACAGGGATCTAAGCCAAAATCGCTTAAGTGGCAACATACCAATCTCTTTGTTAAAGCTTCCATCATTGAATGATATGTAAGTTGACCTTATTTTGCTGATATCATCATCATTATCACATATTACTGCTATTTGATTCGTTCAAATGATCGCAGAGCTATTCCATCATTTCTTGATGCCTCGTAACCCTGGTTTGCAGTAATTTAGGAGGAAATAGGTTAACTGGAAAAATACCTAACGTTTTTGGCCATCTTCAAGGACTCCAAAATTTGTAAGTCACCACATAATTGATGCCATCTTGTACTTTACAGACCCTAAAACTGATAAGTTGGACAGGGATCTAGACCGGAACGGATTAAGCGGGGAAATTCCGAAGTCTTTGTCAAGTCTTACATTCTTAAAAGATATGTAAGTGAGTTCACTTATATTGATCACAAATTCCAAATATCACAATCCTTGTTACTGTTGTTTTTGTTTGCTCATTATGTACATACGTATCACCTCACCTCTCACTGTGCTTTGCAGTGATCTTTCATACAATAGTCTTAGTGGTGGAATACCACTTCAGCTGTTTCAAGTGGCCGAATACAAGTACGGTGGCATTTTGTACTATAGCATATTAGAAAAAAACTTTGATGTGTGCATTTACATAATTTAGTGTAAGCATGTGTTTCCAGCTTCGTTGGCAACCATCTGAATTGTAGCCAAAACTCAACTCCATGCGAAGGAAGCAATGGTACGTCAGGTAATTTGCAAAGCGCATGGAAATCTACTTGTACCATCTTAATTGTTGCCAAAACTGTTGTGTGGTACATATTTGTCAATATTATTTCTCTTTTTACCATGCAAGGGCATAAGACCAAGCGATGGATAATTTTCATTGCCACAGCTGTTCCTCTAGTGGTAGCATTTCTCTCCTTCATGTTTTGCTTCAGGTGGATCAGAAGGCACATAAAAGGTGAGCTATGAACACTCTGTTAGTCAAGTTTTTGGTTGATAAGTTTTGCACTAATGAGATAATATTAGCTTTAAATGCAGTTCAACTGAGTTTATGGGATATATCAAAGGTGAATGAGCGCCAGGATGAAGAGCTGGTTTGGGGAATAGAAGGGAAAAAATCAGGGTTCACTCTTTTCAGCTTATCACAATTATTGGAGGCTACAAGTAACTTCTCAGACGAAAACAAACTTGGACAAGGTGGATTTGGTCCTGTATACAAGGTAAAAATTCATGCATGGGTCTACAACTCTACATACAGAATGACATAAAATTCTGTGTGATATGAGTAAGCACCGGAGACAACCTCTCAACTTAATATCATACAGCAATTTTGAGTACAACAAGGTCATAAATTGATAATGTACCTACACCGTTCTTGCAGGGACAGTTTCCTGATGGGTTGGAGGTAGCAGTTAAGAGACTTGCTTCCCATTCTGGGCAAGGTTTCACAGAGTTCAAAAATGAAATCCAACTCATAGCCAACCTGCAGCACAGAAATCTGGTTAGGCTGTTGGGATGTTGCTCTCAGGGAGAGGACAAAATGCTAGTCTATGAATATTTGCCAAATAAAAGCTTGGATTTCTTCATCTTCGGTATTACTATTACTTCCAATTATTACCAACGCCATATTTTGCATTACACCTTAAAACGAACATTCTTTCTCTACTATATTTATGTCTGACTTATGTACAGATGAAGCAAGAAAAGCTTTACTAAACTGGAATAAACGCCTGACAATAATCGAAGGAATAGCACAAGGACTGCTGTATTTGCATAAACACTCTCGCTTACGTGTTATACATAGAGATGTTAAAGCCAGCAACATTCTCTTGGACTCTGGAATGAATCCTAAAATTTCAGATTTTGGGCTTGCAAAATTGTCTAGCTCTGACGATACTGAAGGGAACACAAAAAGGGTGGTTGGGACATAGTAAGCTTTTATTACAAACAAATTCAGTTGATTCGTATTACAGATCCATCAAGTAGTCACTAGTAGGAAAAACGCTATTAGTCGTATGTGAAATTTGGCTATTGGTCGCAGGCCCCTGCACTGGTAACGGCATACTAGTCGCGTGCCTGTGGCAAACGCGGCCAGTAGTCTACATACTGGTCGCGTGCGCCATGAACATGTTACTTTAGACTGGTCATGTGCTGCCTCCACCTGGTCGCGTATGGCTTTATCGCACGCGGCCAGCAGTAGCAGCTGCATTCTAAAAACCGTGCCCACTACCAGTGGGCCTACCCCTGTAGCGCTTTTCCTACTAGTGAATATTGTAATAGGACGTAAAAGCTTGATTTTGATGATATGTTATATAATATCCTTTCAGTGGTTATATGGCCCCAGAGTATGCTTCTGAAGGCCTCTTTTCAATAAAATCTGACGTGTTCAGCTTTGGCGTCCTAGTTCTCGAGATCATCGCTGGAAAAAAAATTCTGGTTTCCATCTGCATGGAGACTTTTTTAACCTTCTTGGATATGTGAGCCTTCTTCTCTACTTACATTTGCTACCTTGTTTTGTTTGATGATGCAAGTTTAACATATTCTACAATGAAACTTCTAACAGGCATGGCAGTCATGGAAGGAAAAAAGATGGCTCCAACTCGCTGATGCATCATTAGTCACAGATTGTTGTACATTAGCGATAATGAGATGCGTTAACATTGCTCTGCTGTGTGTACAAGAGAACGCGGCTGATAGGCCCACCACGTCAGATGTCGTTGCTATGCTAAGCAGTGAGAGTATGAGCCTTCCCGAGCCTAAGCACCCTGCGTATTTCCACGTGAGGGTGACAAAGGAAGAGGCGTCCCCAGGTGCTGAGCCATGTAGCATAAACGACGTGACTATGACTACCCCGAGAGGTAGATAGTATATTTTGGTTTTCTCCAGATGAGGAACCTTGGTCGAGATTTTATTTGTATGTAAAAACTCTGGGATTTAGAGTTAACAAAACTTGCCTCCTAAATGGCGTTCGCTTCTGCTAAAGTCAAGAAAGAGTACTCTAAATTGCAATGAGCTCTATATGCCAAATCACCTAGTCAATGAAATCTGAGTCCCTGTATTTTTATTCATCCTGTATCTGTTTCCATATCAGTTGCAGAAACATAAGCAGAAAGTAGCAAAATGACAATGCTACTGAATATGTGACCCCTTAGCAAAGCTCCTTGTGTATTATCATCTGCTGGTGATTGTTTCTTCCACTTCTGGTCCTGGCCTGCTGTGATCTTTCTTCAGAGTTTTTTTTTTTTTTTTTTTTTTTTTTTTTTTTTTGCGGGGATCAGAGTTTTGATTCTGTTTAGTAATGTTTTGGCTGGCTTTGATTGTTGAACACACATCTTTGATGTTTCAATCTTTGTTTTCCAATGCTTCTAGGTGATCTTTTGTACCCATTGACTAGATCAACCCGGCCTATCTTTTATCATTAGAACTGTTGTGAATGAGCAACTTGTATTCACAGAGGGCCAAGGGCCAGTACATGTACATGTGTTACAATGTTCAGGAAAGTCCCTCATACACTAGGGATATACAAGAAAGGGGTCTATACGACTATACATCTCTAACACCCCCCTCAAACTCATGGTGGATCAACAACACTGAGTTTGGAGAGAAAGAACCCATGCTGCGCTCTAGTCTGGGCCTTCGTGAAGAAGTTAGCGAGCTGTAACTCGGAAGGCACATACACGCACAAAGAAAGCATCAACACCTATGTGCTTGGTGAGCTCGTGCTTCACCGGGTCACGCGCAATGCCGATGGCACCCGCATCGTCCGACAATAGAGAAGTCGGTGCGTCGGCAGAAACACCAAAATCCTCCAATAACCAGCGTAACCAAGTCACCTCTGTTGTCTAGAGAGCCATCGCTCGCAACTCAGCCTCTACACTTGAACGAGAGACTGCAATCTGCTTCTTGGTCTTCCAAGCAATAAAAGAACCACCAAGAAAGACACAGTAGGCGGAAAGGGACTTGCGATCCGATGGATCACTAGCCCAGGTAGCATCTGAGTAGGTCTGGAGCTGTAAGGAGCTGGAACTAGAAAAGAAGAAACGACGGGAGATGGTGCCACGAAGATAGTGTAGGACATGAAGGAGATGACTATAGTGGACACTAGTGGGAGCAGACATGAACTGACTCAGAATGTGGACCGGATAGGAGATGTTAGGACGGGTGACAGCAAGGTAAACAAGGCTCCCGACCAAGTGACGATAGCGAGTCGGGTCTGGTAGAGGATCACCATCAGTGGCATGGAGATGGACATTGAGCTCCATAGGAGTCTCGACAGAGCGCTCATCACCAAGAGCGGCACGAGTGAGAAGATCCTGAATATACTTCTCTTGGGAGATACATAAGTCATCGAAGGTAGAAGAAACCTCAATCCCAAGAAAGTAGCGAAGAGGACCAAGATCAGTCATGAGAAACTGCTCACGAAGACGGGCCTTGACAAAGGCAATGTATTCAAGGTCGTCACCTGTGATGATCATGTCATCGACATAAAGAAGAAGGGGAGTCCAACCACGAGAAGATGTGTGGACAAAGAGCATAGGGTCATGTGCGCTAGGGATAAAACCAGCATATGTCACCACAGAGGCAAAACGCTCAAACCAGGCGCGAGGGGCTTGCTTAAGGCCATAGAGAGAGCACCGGAGACGGCAGACCATGCCATCGGGAATAGAGTACCTAGGAGGTGGTTGCATGTACACCTCCTCACGTAACTCGCGTTAAGAAAAACATTATGCACATCAAGCTGAGAGACAGACTAGTGACGAACAGAAGCAACAACAAGAAGAGTACGAACAGTGGTCATGTGAGCCACTGGAGAAAAGGTCTCATCATAGTCACGGCCATGCTCCTGCTGAAATCCGCGAGCCACAAGTCGAGCCTTGTAGCGCTCAAGAGAACCATCGGAGCGAGTCTTGATCTTGTAGACCCACTTACAGGTGATGGGACGGACAGAGGGAGGGGTGACAACATCCCAGGTACCACTACGCTCCAGTGCAGCAATCTCCTCGACCATCTCTAGCTGCCATTCGGGATGAGCAACAACATCCCGATAATAGGTCGGCTCAAGGACAGCAGAGAGACCGTAGTGAGTGGGAGAATAGCGATCAGGAGGAGGACGAAGACGAGCACGAAGATTATGAGTCGGCTCAGGAGGAGTGGGCATCACACCAAAAGTGGAGGGCATGTTAGGAGTGAAAGAACATCTCTCCATAATTATGTTTTGTGTGTTTGATGACAACATATGTGATGATCTAATGTGGCTTAGTGTGCATATATGATCTTCATTATAGTTTGAAGTGAGAAGTATTAAAAGGGGAAAAGTCGTGGATGAAAAAGGAGAAGAAAGGAAGAAGGCTGGAATTTCCAGGACGGAAATTCCAGGCCGGAAATTCTGGCCCCCAAATTTTCTCTAAGGACTTAATGGTCCAGAGCCCCTGGATGACCCCCGGAAATTTTCCCGGACATTTCTGTCGAAGGGGTGGAAATTATGGGGGGGGGGGCGGAAATTCGGCCCGGTTTTGAGAATTTCCGGCCCCAAAATTTTGCTAAGGACCTGAAGGTCCAGGCTCTCAGTATACCCCCCGGAAATTTGGCCGGACATTTGTATCGAGGGGGCAGAAATTCCGGCCCGAACTTACACCGGAAATTCCGGCCCTAAAACTCTGCAACGGCTAAATTTGGTGGAGGTATATGTCATGGGCATACCCTTCGGGTACCCAATATTAGCATACCTAGCTCGGCCCAATATGGAGAAGGCCCAAGAAGGCACCCCGAAGAAGTAATCGACTAGGACTCTTGTAAAACCCTAGGCTGGTTGCATATATAAAGCCAGCCAGGGCACCCGATAGAGAGAGGGAGAACAGATAGACAACATAGCTCCGCTACAGCGGCACCCTATAAACATACTTATGATCATATACTAGATTGCTAGCAGCACGTAGGGATCCTCCACCGAGGGGACCCGAAGCTGGGTATATCGTGTGCCCAATCTCGCTCCCGGAATCTCCATCGCGCTTTCTCCCGAAACCCAAGTCTACAATCCGTAGGCATTGGCGAGGTGATCCCTCGTCGGTACAAATGCCACCCTCCTTCTTCCAGCTCAAGTTGCTTATTGCTTCCCAAGTTCATCCACCATTAGATCCACTTCAAGAAACACAAGAATCAAAAGATCTCCTCCTCCAACCATCCAAAGCTCTTGATATTTGGAGAATCGAAGGAGAAGACCCTGATCTACATCTTCACCGAAGCGATTTGCATTTCCCCCTCATATGCTTGAGGACCCCTTTGCTAGTGTTCCACTTTGGAAATCCTAGTTGTTTGTGGTTGATTTGTTCTTCTTGTTGTTGTGTTATTACAGATTTTTGGAACCTCCAATTCGGTTGTGGATGTGTCCCCCAAGAACCTTGTAAAGGCCTGATTTCTGCCTCGAGGAAATCCCTTAGTGGAAGTGGGATAGGCCTTTGTGGCGTTGCTCACAGGAGACCAGAGTGAAGCCTTTGTGGCGTTGGTCTGGCATTCGTGGCGACCACACTCCTCCAAACGTAGACGTACTTCCCCTCAAAAGGAAGGAACTACATGAATCATCTATGTGTCTCCGCATGCTCCAGTCTCGGTTACCTCTAGCCTTATTAGCTCCCCTACATATTGTCTAGCTATATATTGCTTAGTAGTTGATCTTGTCATATAGGTAAATTCACATAGTTGCATATCTAGAGAATTTACCTTTGTGTCAAGCCTAAATTGAAAAAGAACTAAAGATTGGTTAGCACCTATTCACCCCCCCCCCCCTCTAGAAGCTGAATTGATTCCAAAGGAATGTCCTCTACATGAACATCGAGATACACAAGGAGAACTTCCAGGCTAGCGTCGGCCTGCCGATATCCAGCATACTCAGGAGGTCATTCTACATAAGCTCAGTGGTGAGCAAGGCCCTCCTCCTGAGCCTCCTGTCCACCCCTCCTACAGCAGCTGGCACTCTTCTCAGGTTTACTGGTCAGAGATCGAGCAGAGTGTTCTGAGGAGTAGCATCCCTCGCACTACACCGGCCACCGAGGATAGCGAGGACGAGTATGAGACATGCTCAGGCTCGGGCTCGGAGTGATTCTCTTGGGGCGCTTAGCATCGCTCTTCTCCCTTTTTGGCATTTCGATGTCAAAGGGGGAGAAGTTGTTCTATGTAGGATATCTCCGGGATTTGCATGGGAGGACACAAGCATATGCCTTTTACCACTATTTGACAGCTTGTGTCCCTTTTATTTGTTGAACATTTGTCTTTCATTTGTGTACTATGTTATGTGTGCTTGGAGTACGGTTCATTGTGTGAGACATGGATTTCAGTATTTTATATATTGAGACTATGCATTATTATATGGTGTGTAATTTATGGTATTCGGTATTCTATATCACCATATGGGTATGATCTCTATCTCAAGTCTCAACTATATGTGATTATGTATCTTGCTCTTATTATTGTGTCATGTTGCCTAGTCTATTTATCGAGGTCACTCGAACCTATGTGTGGTGCATTTGTATTCAAATGCAAACTACTTATATGCACACATCTAGGGGGAGTGCCTCTATCTTAGTCTCAACATGTTTTCTAGTACTAGTAAGTTTATTGCAAATCTGTGTGTTGTCATCAAACACCAAAAAGGGGGAGATTGAAAGAACATCTCTCCATAATTATGGTTTGTATGTTTGATGACAACATATGTGATGATCTAATGTGGATTAGTATGTAGATATGATCTACATTATAGTTTGAAGTGAGAAGTATTAAAAAGGGAAAAGCCGTGGATGAAAAAGGAGAAGAAAAGAAGAAGGCTGGAATTTCCAGGCCGGAAACCAAATTTTCGCTAAGGACTTAAAGGTCCAGAGCCCTGGATGACCCCCGGAAATTTGCCCAGACATTTCTGTCGAAGGGGCGGAAATTCCGGCTCGGATTTTTTGAGAATTTTCGGCCCCCAAAATTTCGCTAAGGACCTGAGGGTCCAGGATTTCAGTATACCCCCCGGAAATTTTCCCGGACTTTTGTATCGAGGGGGCAGAAATTGGGGGGGGGGGGGGCGGAAATTCCGGCCCCAACTTACACCGGAAATTCCGGCCCTAAAAGTCTGCAACGGCTAAATTTGGTGGGGGTATAAATGATGGGTTCGTTGCATGGAAAACAAAAAATTTCCTACCGCAAAGACGAATAAATCCAAGATCTAATCTATGGAAAATCCAAGATCTAATCTACAAGATCGGAGCAACGAGATGAAGATGAGACTAACCCTCGAACATTCCAAAGCCTACGGGATTAATCTCGTTGTTGGTGTAGACGATCGTCCCGGTGCTGCAATCCGGCAGCACTTCCGTACTCGGTCGCGCGTACGGTCTCGATGAAGCCCGTCCTCTCCCCGTTCCAGCGGGCAGTGGAGGTGTGGTAGATCTCCACGGAATCCCAGCAGCACGACGATGTGGTGGTGGTGGGGGAGAACAAATACTACAGGGCTTCGTCTAAGCCTGAGCAGCGTATGGAGGACGAAGAGAGGGGGGCGGCTAGGGTTGGATGGATGGGTGTGGTGGCCGGCCACCCCCTCCCCTCTTTATATAGGGGGAGGGGTCGGCCTAGGGTTTCCCCCTGGCCCCACCTCTTCCTTGGCCGGCGCATGAGGGGGGGAAATCTTCCCCCCCCCCCCCCAGTCTTCCCCTTTATCTGTTCATTAAAACACTTTAATCTTGAGATAGATTCTATCTCTAAATTTGAACCATTTAAATTAGAGATAGATTCTATCTCTAGGGGTGGGTGATACGTCTCCGACGTATCGATAATTTCTTATGTTCCATGCCACATTATTGATGTTATCTACATGTTTTATGCACACTTTATGTCATATTCGTGCATTTTCTGGAACTAACCTATTAACAAGATGCCGAAGTGCAGTTCCTGTTTTCTGCTGTTTTTGGTTTCAGAAATCCTAGTAACGAAATATTCTCGGAATTGGACGAAATCAACGCCCAGGTTCCTATTTTGCCCGAAAGCATCCAGAACACCCGAGAGTCGCCAGAGGGGGGCCACACAGGCCCCAGATGATAGGGCGGCGCGGCCCACCCCCTGGCCGCGCGGCCCTATGGTGTCGTCGCCCCTTCGACCTTCTGACGCCGCCTCTTCGCCTATATAAAGGTCCCATACCTAAAACACGATACGGAAAAAACCACGGTACGAGAAACCTTCCAGAGCCGCCGCCATCGCGAAGCCAAGATCTGGGGGACAGGAGTCTCTGTTCCGGCACGCCGCCGGGACGGGGAAGTGCCCCCGGAAGGCTCCTCCATCGACACCACCGCCATCTTCATCAACGCTGCTTGTCTCCCATGAGGAGGGAGTAGTTCTCCATCGAGGCTCGGGGCTGTACCGGTAGCTATGTGGTTCATCTCTCTCCTATGTACTTCAATACAATAATCTCATGAGCTGCCTTACATGATTGAGATTCATATGATGATGCTTGTAATCTAGATGTCATTATGCTAGTCAAGTGGGTTTTACTTATGTGATATCCGGAGACTCCTTGTCCCACGTGTGTAAAGGTGACGAGTGTGTGCACCGTGTGGGTCCGTTAGGCTATATTTCACGAGAATACTTATTCACCGTTATGAATGGCATAGTGAAGTGCTTATTTATATCTCTTTATGATTGCAATGTGTTTTGTATCACAATTTATCTATGTGCTACTCTAGTGATGTTATTAAAGTAGTTTATTCCTCCTGCACGGTGTAATGGTGACAGTGTGTGCATCCGTGTTAGTACTTGGCGTAGGCTATGATTATGATCTCTTGTAGATTATGAAGTTAACTATTGCTATGATGGTATTGATGTGATCTA